>NC_142565.1:17330075-17633106 GCF_041283825.1 Pyrus communis
CCAAAATAAAATAAACTAAAAGGAAACAATTTTTGAAAATTAAAATTGTAAAAGCCTAGGGTTCTGCCGTCACCTTAATAATCATATGTAGGTCTTTCAATTACTTATGAATTACCTATGCATATGTTTGAAGGTTAGGTTTTCCTAATATATATCTTACTTAGAACCTCCAACATAGAACGTATATCTAACATGCAACCCGTTCGGACGTTCGGATTAAATATGCACATGAAAGACTCATTATACTTTATGAAAACCTTTTCAAAAACCATGCAACCCTTAAGACGTGGTGTTTATCCTAAGTGAAATTACAATTATCAACCATAAGAAGCCAACGCCAATTTGAGGGAACCTTCCGACCAAAATTGCATCAAATTACTTTTCTAAATATCTTAATGGTCGCGAATAACTAAGACACTTAGATAGTTTAAAATGGTGATTAATAATTCAAAACATGCATGCATAATATCATAAGCAAATTAAAAAGAACTACTAGATATTCTTTGACACACACCGTCCTAAGGAGGGCGTGACGGCCAACACGCCCTCCTTAGGTGAGGGAATGGTAAGCCCAAAGTGGACAATATCGTGCTACGGTATTGGAGCGGGCCTGGGAAGTGATCCATCCTGGGCCGGGATGTTCTTGTTAAGGCTTGTGGCCTCGCTGTGACATCCCACATCACCCAAGGGAGTGATCCTTATATGTATATTCCCATTTCTACCTAGCACGAGGCCTTTTGGGAGCTCATTGGCTTCGGGTTCCATGGGAACTCCGAAGTTAAGCGAGTAGCGCACGAGAGCACTCCTAGGATGGGTGACCCATTGGGAAGTTCTCGTGTGAGTTCCCAAAAACAAAACCGTGAGGGCGTGGTCAGGGCCCAAAGCGGACAATATCGTGCTACGGTGAAGTCGGGCTTGGGAAGTGATCCTACTCGGGCCGGGATGTGACACTCGCCTTAGCAAACAAGAATTAGTTACTAACAACCATAAACAAAATATTATTAAAAATAAGGATAGAAAATACCTTGAAAATAAACTTCAAAAACCCTGTAAAGTAGTGCGTGCGTTTCCTCCACTCTTCTCCTCCTTAACCCTAATGGCTAAATATCTTATTTATACTACTACAAAATAAAACCCTAAAAGGTCTTAGAATAAAACTAGGAAACATAATAAAATAATAAAACAGAAAATATAAGGTTTCTTATTTGAACTAAAATTCGGACTTCTTAGAAAATCACACTTTTGACTGACCAAATCAACTCCGATTTGGTCCCAAAATATCACTTTTGAAAATTGAAGACGTCCCCTACAAATCCTCAAAATGAATCTTCCTCAAAATATACCATCTTGACCTCCAAAATACCCAAAACATCCAAAAACGTTAATCTGGGAAAGCTACGCGCTGGGCCTTAATTTCATCACCATGGTCAAACGGCTTGGTAGAAAAATCTAGAATTTTGACACAATCATCTTGAAAGGCACACAAACATATGCATAGGTTTGATTACTTTTTGCTCCAGATGAAGTCGAATGTCCTATATTAAGAAAATAAATCAAAGTATCAAAATTTTACCAAAATAACAAATAAATTAATACTAAAAATAGGACAAAATATATAATAAAATATCGACTCATCAAAAACCCCTTTGTGCCTAGTAAAGAAAACTCGACTTTGCATGAGTATCAATGTATAATAGCACTTGTAGCACACTGATTTTTGCTTGATCAAAATCCCTTTGTTCGTAGACAAATTAAATTGTTTCTAACAACATAAGCATGTACTTCCTCCCTGACTTTCAGATTTGATAATTACGATACTGTGGGAAGAATACTTGACAGTGTCACGGTATTTGGTCTACAAGCGCATGCCTGCATTACGCGAATTAAATTTAATGCCTCTTTGTGCCGGTCATTAAACCAGAAATCACAGCATTCTAATTACTTAACTTTGGCGTCTTACTATCTCGAAAAACAACTACGGATTTGTCAACACACCCATGAAACATGTACCCCGAAACTAATGACCCATAAGTGACCTCATCCTTTTCACTCATCTCATCAAATAATTCTTGAATGAGATGTAGAACACTGGTTTTTGAGTTTTTATTTCTAAATGGGTGTAAAGATAAATTTATAAATTGAATTGGGTTTGTGAGGGTAATTTAGGTAATAAATTTGGGTTTAAAGAGATATTGATAATTTAATTAAAACTAATATGAGTGTACAAAGTAAGTTGGATGTAGAAAGAGGTTAGATGGATTCAAATAAAATTTCCCTTTTTGTAATTCTAGTTTTCTAAATATTTCCGAGCCTCCAAGATAATGTGGGTTTGTGACATGATAGATCTATTTTATTTTTATTTTTTATAACAATATATTTTTCACTAATAAGTGGGGAAGGATGATAGATCTATCAAAACTGTAAAAAGTTTACCAAACGGGTTTACTGTCATTGTCATTCCAAAGCAATAATGCATTATCATCATTGTCACTCAATATATGTATAATTTTCTTTTTGGTCATAAAAGCTTTTTCTCCCATTAGGTGAGAGTTATTCTCTCGTGCTGAGAGTCTTTTTCACTTTGTGTGAGTGATCTTTAATCCTTTGCTTCATTTAAGCGTTGACTCTAGCAATGGCGAGGGTCGGTGGCAACCCGTTTCTTTCTTCTTCCTTTATTCCTTACCTCATTTCTTCTACCCTCATTTCCTTCTTTGCCAATCTGTGTTTTACCTTATTTTTCGACCTGGTTTTCTTCTTCCTCTTCATTTAATTGACCTTAATCCTCCATCGACAATCTCCCAATTCTGACCTTCCTTTTTCTCTTCTCCATGCTGTTGTTCCACATCCATGGCTCTATCTAGTTTGTTTTCTACTTGTCCCTAGTGGTTCCAGCTTCTCTCAATCCCACATATTCCTGGATTTACAATTGTTTCTTTTCACCACGTTTTGCCGCTTTTTTGGAAGGTATGTAGAGTTTTAGTTCGGGTGTTCACACCACCACCTTCCATCTATGTGGTTTTTTCGACACTCTTACTTGTGGGATGTATTTTCCAATAGTTTCCTTTCCCTTGTGGTTGCAAATTTGAGTTTCCTGGTCTGATGGAGGGAGGAATCTTTTTTTTTTTTTTGGGGTAAATAACACAGAACTACCTCAACTATTGGTCATTAACAGTTTCATACCTCGTCTTTAAAAAGTTTCAATGTCATACCGTATCTTCGAATTTGTTGCAATATCATACCTTCCGTTAGTTGTCTATCAATTCCTCTGTTAAATGCTGATGTAGCACACTCTTTATTAAAAAAACTAATAAAATATTATTAAAAACTAAAAAAAAAATCATTTAATATTTTTTAAATATTACAATAATAATTAATTAAAGAAAAGTTATTTATAAAAAAAAATAAATAAATAAAACCCAAGTTCGCCTTCCCCCCACCCCCTGCAACCTAGAAAGAAAGAAGAGAGAGAGAGAGAGAGAGAGAGAGAGAGAGGAAAAAAAAAAAAAACCATCTTCATCTTCCTGACCCCCCATCCCTGCAACCCATCCTTTTCTTCCCCCTCCCGTCTTCCCCTTCCCTCTTCCTCTGCACCTACCCTCTGCACCCTCCTCTACACACCTCAATCTTTAAATCCATACTCATTCCCCCCATTTTCTCCATGCCCAATTTCTCCACTCGCGGAATGGGCGGAAAACGAAATCTGGGTTGCAGGGAAAGGGGGTCGGGGAAGATGAAGATGGTTTTTTTTTTTTTTTTTTTTCCTTCTAGGTTGTAGGTAGTGAGTGCGAGGGTGGGTGCGGAGGAGGAAGGAAGGGGAAGACGTGAGGAGGAAGAAAAGGGTGGGTTGCAGGGAAGGGGGGTCGGAGAAGATGAAGATGGGTTTTTTTTTTAATAAATAACTTTTCTTTAATTAATAATCATTTTAATATTTAAAAAATATTAAATGAATTTTTTTTTTAGTTTTTAATAATATTTTTTTAGTTTTTTAATAGAAAGTGTGTCACGTCATAAGCCACGTTAGCATTTAACAAATGAATTGCAAGACAACTGACGGAAGATATGACATTGTAACAAATTTGAAAATATGGTATGACATTGAAACTTTTTAAAGACGACGTATGAAACTGTTAATGACCCAATAGTTGAGGTAGTTTTGTGTAATTTACCTTTTTTTTTAATACATCTATATTTTTACACTAGGAGGAGGTGAATTTTGGTTAAACCACATAATAGGTAGTCTAATTTGTTATCGGATTCACTTTTCATGAAATTCGAACCTAATACCTCTCACTTTTAAATGAAAAAGAATATTACCAGACCGTACAATACACAACTAAACTAGAACATAGTGAAAGTAAATTGCTATGGTTAAAACGACTGTTTCCTTTTGCGCGTCAGTTGGAGGTTGCCTGGATATATTGTAATCATATATATTTCAACATCAATAAACCAAACCTCCTCAGCTGCACCTTCATAAATACGGTACTTCTACTACCCTTTCACCATCCAGTTCTTTATTCAAACTCTCTCTCCTCTCTCCTCTCTCTCTCTCCCCAGCAAAGAAACCAATTTCTCACCTTTTTCTTTTTTTTTTCTGCAGGAAAAACCCATCTCTGATTTGCTTTGCAAGACTACTGCAACATCTCTCTGTCTGTCTTTGCAGCACATCTTGTTCTTGTGCAGTTTGTAATTGTTGTACTTGCAGCGGGTCAAATATTTGAATATGTACAATTTTGGGGATGAATTTACTATAGAAAGCTACAGAATCCCATGGCTGGTATGGATCCAGGTGATGGTGATGGTCTTCCTCCTCATCCTTCTCTACTGCTTCAGCTTATTAGTCATAGATCTCTCCAATGATGACATCACGACCACCACCACCAAACCTTCATCTTCCACCAGTCGCTTAGTTTCCGATGGCACCGCCACCTCCACTACGCTTGTCACCAACGGCCTGCAAAATTCCCAGGTACGGAATCTGGATCTTCTTCCCTCAGTTGACTTCTCCGTGTTCCTTAATTACTGTTTTATACTAGTTTTGCCTATCTTTTTGGATATTTCAAGAGTTGAATCCCTTCTAATGTAACAAAAAAGAAAGAAAAGGATGATAGAAAAAGAAAGATCCCTAATCATGGAGAGATTTCTAATCGGTTTTACTGCTTCCTTATTTGGAACTGATTAGCCTAAACTCAAAAGGCCTAATCCGTTGTACCATGAATCACAATTTCACCGGCACATCGTATTCAGATCCAATAATACAACGCCATGATGAAAAACTTACAATATTACTGTTTTTACTTTTTCTAATTTCGGTGGGGTGGGTGTTAAAAGACGTGGAAGTTTCATTTTGTGCGCTCGCCATTTTTATTTTTCTTTCTGCAAAAAAGAATTAATTAGTGGTTTTATCGCGACAATTTATTATTTCGGAGTTAAAAAGATTCGACATTTCAGCTTTCTCTGACAACTATCATATTACTTATCAGTGTCTTAAATCGAATTTAAGACGTAACGTGTGTTGCATACGGCTTGGAATTAGTCCCAGCCACTTAATTGAGTATCCTTAGATACTATATTTATTTTCTAACAATTGCCTAATTAATTTGACACAACACTTTTTTTCTTTGGATACTTCGTCATAAATGGTATGATTTGCTCATAATTTCTATAAAAAAAAAAATAAATAAAAGAAGATTGGCCGAGTCATGTGTACTTCATTCGAAAAATGCATAATTATGTGTTGAACATGGAAAAATCACCATTCATAACGTTTCGTCGTCTACTTTGGGTTGGTTCCATCTTCTTCTTCTATGGTCACTCTAGACTTTTTTTTTTGATATTCCACAAACATTTTGAGGCAAATTTCTTGTTAATGATGGAGCTATTTATATTATAAGTTATTATGTAATAGTTTAAAAATAAAAATCAATTAAAACTAGAATTGTTTTAGCAATCAACTACAGATCGTACTATAAAGCATTGTGAACTATCTATTTTTTATAGTTGATTGACAACGATTTGAAGTAATTTTTTTCTTTTTTATTTTTTTTTATATAAAAAGGAAATTTATATAAGAATTTTGAATATTTAACGATTTCAATCACAAACAAGAACCATCCAATAGAGGCCACAAAATGTTTGCGCTTCAAATCCTTGAGTGGCCCAGTTTAACTCATAAAGCGGTGTCTTACCTTTTTCATATAGTTGTTGAGTCTACTACGTACATGTTTTTTTTCTTCAACATGTGCTTATATTATTATCACGAGATGTCATCGATTGGTGTATTTATGTCCTATAAGTTGCATTTTTGGTAACGAAATTCAATCACAATGGGAGGAATGTTCAGATCATGCCACCATAAGCTTGGTAGTTTGTTTCTAATATTTGTTTAGATCTTTTCCAAAATATAAAGTTGATTGAAATTCTTTTATTACGTAAACTAAAGTGTCGCGTAAAAGTCTGGATAATGTCTAAAAATCACAAACCATAAACCATCATGGAGTGGTCTAATAATTGGGGGCTGGTGAATTGTTATGTTTGATTTCTAATGCTCATGATTTGCATGATGATGGTCAAGAAAAGTAAAATGTCTTTGTAAGTCATTTCTAGCTTCAGAAGAGTGGACTGTTGTAGCTGAACTACCGACTAATTCTTTTCCCTTCTATTTCCATTCCCTCTTTTTATATTCTTTATTTTGTCTTTAGCTTTCTATAAATAAATTAATATAAGATGTTAACATGATTTAATTGTGATTGTTCAAATAAGGGGGAAGAAAAGCGAAGAAAAAATAAGAGGGGAGATAATTTTATTTCAAAAATAACAAACTATATCGACATGTTACATGGGGACTACTTAAGCAAGGCACGTGAGTGCAGTGCAGGACAGGCAACAGCCGTCTGCATTAACCACAACCCACGAGGATAATTTATAAATTGATTTTTGTTTTATGTTTTCTATGTTTTGGGTTTGGAGAAGGGATTTATATTTTCTCTGAGTTTAGGAGGCTGTGCATCTTGAGCAAATTATACGGTCTGTAGAATTTTAATCAAACAGTTATAATTATTATAATTTTTAGAGGGGTTCTTTATTTGTAATTGTTGAATCAAAATTTAACGGTCCGTGTGATTTGCTCAAGAGGCTCAGCCTTCTAAACTTAGGAGAGGATCCAAATCCTTGGAGATGAATTATAAACTACTTTTCTTTGTAGTTTTCCATTTCTCAGATATCAACTTCCTCATCCTTCATCACCTGGGTCTGTGATAACTTCTTCAATCATGTATTTTTTTAGTTTGAAATATTATTAAAAAAATTCTCATTGTTTATATCTATACATACAAGAGTTAACAAAATTTGTTAAAATTATGGTTCGTTTGATAATTATTTTGTTTTAGTTTTTTTTATTTTGTTCACTTATTTTATTTAAATTGAAATGTTATTTAATAACGACTTTCAAACAAAAAACCAAAAGCTATTTTTTTTTCAGTTCTCAAAAATTGATTTCAATTTTTAGGTTTTGGTAGTCAGTTTTCATTTTTCATTTTTTTGAAAATTGTAAATAGTTATAAAGAAGTTTTAAAAAATAATGAAAACTAAAACTAAAGGGGCAATTAGATTGCCATTTTTTTTTTAAATTTTTAGGGTCTTTTTTTTAATAAAAAAATTGAAAACCAGTTTGGTAATTACTTTCAGTTTTCAACTTTTAAATAATGAAAACTGAAAACATAAAGTTTTTTGTTTGGTTTTTAAAATTTGACTTTATGTTTTCAATTTTAAGTTTTTTTAAAAATTAAAAAACTGAAAAGTAAATGGTTATTAGACGCCCAAAATTGAACTGGTGAACAAAAAATGCCATAAATAATGAGGCTAGTTATAATAAAACATGTTTTATTTGAATAGCTTGTGTTGGGATTAGAAATTAGGTAATTACATGTACGAATAATGAGAGTTTGTAAGATTTTGGCAGGTAGGAGAAAGTATAAAAGGGGAGATAGTAACAAGCACAAGTAGAACAACGAGAAGAGAGGAGATAGTAGAAATGGAGGAGGCATCAGCAGCAGCAGCAACCCACATATACTTCCACCCTTGCGACTATTTTAGGCTGGCAAGAATTGCATTTCTCAAATGTCTAGGGTTTGACTCCACCTCTGAGAGTTCTTCAACTCCACAAAGAGGAAAGACAAAAGAAACTTGACATGAATTTTAATGTATCTTCATCTTGTCTGCTCAACTTGAAGCAAACTTCACCAACAGGCAACAGCCGTAGATAGAACTCACGACGGAGTTGTTTACAGTGTTCTGTATATCCGAGCATGTAGGAGCTCTTCCAGATCAACGGCAAGTATCATTCGTCGGCGCCAATTTGTTCGCTAAATTGGAAATTGGATTAAGGTTATTTTTTGACGGATACATCTGTAACTCAAAGAATTTAAGTGATTGGACGGAACAGTTGTGTTTAGAGTTTACCTTTGAGCCTCCACTAACATGATGTATAGCTAATTTGTCATCCAGATTGTGCTACCAAATAATTAATCTTTTCTAATCAGAAGTGAACAAATTCAAGCAGAGCTGGCCCCAAGTTAAAAGGCGAACAAAGCATGTGTCTTGAGTAAGACATGTAATTTAAATCTTACTTCGAGTCAACCCTATTTTCTATGTAACCTAATTTTATATGCATCTTAAAAAAGTTCATGTTTACCACTTAGTATTATGGTCTAATGGTATTCATCTTCATTTGTAAGCGACAGGTCTTAGGTTCGATTTTCGCCAAAGGCGAATTTAAACTAAATTATTGCTATCTTATTGTGAGGCTAAACCCAACTCCTCCCACTTAATGTAATAATATCGTTTGTTAAATAAATAAAAAAAGAAGAAGAGGTTCTTGTTCGTTGTATGTGTATGCACAACAAATAAGTTGGGTGGCCATAAAAGCTAAGAAATTGGGCTAAACTGAATGAAAAAAACTCCAGAAAAAAAATCGAGGTGACAAAAATTCAGTCAAACTCGAACCCAAACAAAATTGAACCCACAGAACCGATTTTAGCTTTTGCTTTTACTTGCAAAGAGCATGTCCAAACTAAATGGAATCGACTATATTGTTAATGCGGGGTCCTTTTTGACCGCAAAGAGGCCGAAATGAACACTGGTCCAAAGGAAGAAAGGCCAAGGCCCAACAAGATTGGGAAGGATGATCCTGAACGCTACAGATGATCGCTCGGGGTCTAGATTGTTTGCCAACAACGAAACCGAGCGCTTCCTCATAAAGTACTTTCCAATCATCGGGAGCAAGTTGGTGTATTGATAATTTTACAACGTGGAGTTCTAAGGACATACATACTCAGGCATCAACTCTAGGGTACGTGGCGGCTATTAAATAGAACAAAAGCCTATGAGGGATGTAAAGGCTGATAGATTAAGGACTCGAGTGTGGATTCCCACCAACCCCAGAGGCTGAGCAAGGTGCTTGGTACGCGTGGTTCAAGAAAACATGCAAGTGGACTTGAACGGATGTCACTTAGTTTTCACGGGTCAACTAAAGAATGGAGGGGCAGCTAGCAGGTCAAGTCTACGTATTTGGCACATTAGTGCAAAGACAGAGGAAGACTCAAACCCAGAGACTTGGGGTACATTGAGGGCCTATACAAAGAGGACGAGTACTCTTTAGAACGGGTTAGACGAATTAAAAGAGAAAGTCAGACAAATTAAAAGAGAAAATAGACTGTATTGAACTGAGAGCTATTTGTAACCTTTTATTCAATATGTTGATGCACAAAATCAGTGAAAACTTCAAAACAACGTAAAGTGTCAAGTTTGTAACCTTCGCTCGGTTGCTCCGGTCACCTAGTAAGGATCTATGAGCTTTATTTTGATGTTGACATGTGTCAAGCTGTGATTGACCTCCTGGTTGGAGGTAAACTCTTGTGCTTCGGTAAGGGTGCCTTATCATGAACCCTTCAGTGGATCCTTAAAGGTATGAAGTTGACCGGTGCTTGGTAGTTTTGGGATTGGTCAAGTATGGTACAAACACAATATATACAAGAGATTCAGTGGACGTAGCCCAATTTTGAGGGGGTGAACCACTTAAACGTTGATGTTCACTTCTTATCAATCCAACACTGAGACCCCTAAGGATTGACACACAACCATACTGATCTTTGTTAGCTTCTCCAGATTTGAGCGTTAACATATATTGCTTTACCTTTTTTTTTTTTTTTTATATATTTTTATTAATCTAATTCTTTAGGCCTTAGTTTTATGTAAATACTCATTTATATACACATGAATGAGAAAATAGATATGGAGTGCATGCATGATGAAGCTTTTAGAGTGCTAATAGCATCTCTCATTTTGTAAAATATAATATTATAACATATAAATGCACAGACTAGTTGCTGCTTCTTCTTTGTTTTTCAAGTAGTACTAGGGAGACTAAATTTTGTAAAATAAATAATATGGAAGTTGATAAATACTAGGGAAACCAAATTTTGTAAACAAAATAATGTGGATGTTGATGATTGGATTAGTACTTAAGTGTTGATTAATGTGCTTATTTCCTATTGGTGACGCATTATTTGGTTTGCAAATTTGGTGTAAAATTTGGTCTCCCTAGCATTATCCTTAGATTATTACTTAAGCATTGATGAACATGCTCATTTTTATTGGTGACACATCATTTAATTTGCAAATTATGTGTATAAATTTAGTCTCCCTAGCATTATATAACTACCACTTAAGCATTAAGGTATAGCCATGTAGCAAGATTTCTCTACACTCGTTTGTATAACTTTAGGAAAATGCTAAGGAGACCACATCTGATATGGCAAGTGAAGTGCACATGCCACATCGGATGATATATAATATTGTATAAACATGTGATCTCCCTAGCATTACTCCTATAATTAATGTGTGACTCATGGGAATGGATACGTGACACCCTTTTTTTTACACAACTTATGACACATTTTTTGGGGGCTCACTTCATAATGTGTGACAACCCGTCCCTAATTTTGCGATAATATAAATTTTAAAAGTGTGAATTGATGAAAATGCTCCTAGGGGCAAGGATTTTGACTTCTGTTGACTATTGTTTAGAGAGACGTATGACTCATTCTTTTAGCATATTTGCGTAGTACTCGTCGATACGAGCGTGTAAACGTAAACGAAATGTAATTTGAAGTTATAACGAATGAGTTACTAACGTAATTTGGGGCATTCTAGTAAATTTAACCTTTACTCTAGAAGGCTCCAAATTTTCAGGAGCAATGTGATGTGTCACGTGTGTGGTTGGGATGAAAGGTAAGAAGAGAAATGAGAGAGATGGACAACTGAGATGAAAGGGACATGAAAGAAAATGAGGGATTGGGGGGCTACCCAATCAGAAACAAGAGAAGGGAGGGGAAAGGAGAGAAAAGAAAAAAAAAAAAAAAAAAAAAAAAAGGGAATCGGATCCCTTTGAAAACCCGCGACCTGACCCAAGTTTCGACGACTGTCCCAATGGTTTTCCATCCATTCTTCTGGCTTTCCTCAACCTCCCATCACCACCATCACAACATCCCATCATCCCATTCTAGCCAAAATCAACAAGAATAGGTTAAGATTTCACGAAGTTTGAACCTGTGGGTGCCACGAAAACCCTTGCCCGAGATCCACCAATTTTGAAACGATTCCATTCAATTACCACCACCAAAACACTCCTCTAGAGGTCAGGAACAAAGCCCAAACAGGTTTGAGTGCGGCGGAGCACCAGAGGTGATGGATTGAAGCCACCAATTTCTTTGGTTTCTGGCGAGTGTGAGTGAAATTAGGGATTTTCCCGACCAAATTGGACTTCGACACAGGCATAAAACTTACTCTACTCATTGAGATCTTCATTTCTATGAAATTTGGTAATTTTTGGAAATAGTTGATTTTTCCAGCGAGTCGGGGCGGCTGGCCGTTGCGTACGGCGGCGCGAGGGCTGAGACCCTACATGACCATCCTAGACTAATTTGATGACCCAATTCCATAATTCACATCCGTTTAGTGAAATCCTAATGTTTTAATATAGTTTCGTAGTGGACCGCCTAGTTGGCCGCCATTTGATTATTATATGAATGAACGATCCGACCGTTAGATCTGTACCAAACTTTAATACATGATAGTACATAATATTTTTTGACATTAGGAACTTACGGATCAGGAATCCGACTTATGGATCTTCCCGAATTGAATTTCTAAAGTTTGTAAAATCTAATGTTGACTGCCACTTGAATTTGCAATTGGCGAAGATCTAACCGTTGCATCGTAAAAACGTTTTAGTATGTTGTTCTAGAAGCATAGTGTGGACTTTGGGAAGATATGGATTGGAAATCCATGTGCGGATGTTCCAAATTGACTTATGTAGGGTTGTGGACCTCACCTTTGATAAAGACTTGACTTTTGGACAATATGCTACAAATTGATCTTAAATATTAAAATTCGAATTACTAGAGACTATGTAGGGTTTAGCAGGCCTATATTGATTAGTGAGTTGTCCCAGATAATATATACATTGGTTGACTTTTAGGATTAACCGTTGACTTTTTGCAAAATTAGCGTATTTCGACGCGTTGATTCCGAATTCGCCGCCCGTTTTTTGAAATTTGACCATTTTAGGATAGTTCCTTTATTAGCCGTACTTTGTACGAAAACGCATAATTTCATTAGCACGTTATATTTACATATCTGTGAGTGGGTCTTTTCTTTATATATATATATAGGTTAGTTTTCATATATACAAGCATTAATAAATTCTTTATGCGATTGCCATGATTAAATTAATGTTTATAAGAAATACCTTATTATTGGTTAATGATGAAATAATCCTACGGGATGCACATGTAAGCTTATTATGAGGAGATACCTTGATTATATTTATTGTCATGAAAAGTACGATATTGATTAGAATTGTTGAATGGTTGTGGCGCGACTATATTGATGTTATCTACTCATCGTTTGCTACACTGGTGTTGGTACTCGCCCGGGCTAGGGCCAGTCTTTCACCTGTATGTGCACATCGCACTGTACGCTCACTTTGGATCCATTGTATGTGCCAGTCCTGTCTTACAGGTTTCCATAGGCAACTCCGACTCGTATGTACTGTGCATAGCGCCAGTTTTCATGTGATTGTAGTACTAGAGCACATATTATTATTACACTCAGTCCTGTTCATGTCAGAATACCTCTGCATGAACTCGTGTGTTAGCATGTGTCGATGAGCACCCGATATAATATGTTGCTTATGTGAGATTTTGTGATTATGGATGTCATGCCCTTATTGACGAGATATTGTGCCGTAATGAATTCTTGAGATTTTGCAGGCTACGGTAAATATTTTCTTACCATACGTAGTATGTGTATTTTGGAAACTATACATGTTTTATAGCGAGGGGTTATTATGTTTTCGAAAAGGTTTTTACAAAGATTTGTTTCTAGGCCCACTTACCCTTGTTTTTCACCCCTCCAAGTTTTATTGCTGAGCTTACATGTCGACGAGGATTCTTGGCAAATCTTGGTGTAGACGATTACCTTCAATGGTATAATTCTTACCCTATCTTACTATTATGTACTTATGCTTTAACATCATGTGTGAAATGGGTTCATTTCCTCTCACTGCGTACTCTATTACTTAGGCACCTTTAGGTTTAAGTTTATACACATTTTCCACATCATTACACTTTATGGCTTCGTCACCTTCTAGGTATCGGCCAGCATGGCTCGGTTCAGAGTCCAAGTGGACATTTCGAGTTGGAGTGTGTCAGTTTGGTATCAGAGCATAAGTTTGGGCAGTATTGCGTTCATCACACGCATGATGTAAGCGTTCTCGGTTCTTGAGCCTAATGTTCGAATCTTGCCACCTTGTCAAGCACGAAAAATATGTTAGCTTTTTCTAAGTTTTGAGTGACTTGGTCAACTTATCGACCTTTTAGAGGAACATTTTGGCAGCCTCCTCTAAATTTTAAATGAATAATCTCCCTGCCAAGGAAAAATCCTGAATTGAGGCAAGTTGATGGCCCTGAAGCAAGGCTAATGTATCGATAATTGTGTGCCACCAGAGTTTTACCAATCAATCCCACTACCATCTAGTTATTTCTACCAACCATTCCAAGTTAGGAACCAAGGATAGTTTTGATTCCACGATAGCATCTGATAGCACACCATCGATTAGAATTCCTACAAAAGTTTACTTCGTTAAGATTCCAAAATTGTCTTGAGCGACAACCTGGTACTAAAGTGAGCACTCGATGGGGGGAACATCCAGGAGAAAATCACTTTTGGTCCTCGATATCACTAATCTTCTCAAGTACATTAGTTATAATTTTGAATCTTCAGGAGGAAGATCGAGTTACGTTTAATCCCGTCCTAAAGTAGATTATTAGCAAATTCCTTTTCCAGCCTTAGGACGTACCAACCAATACTAGTTTCCCGAATTTCTTTTGGTGATGTACTCGTCATTTCGACGAGAACAGGCATAGGTGTACGAGTTGTTATACTTACGGGCAGTAGAAATCCCCGAAGTAGTAAGTATTCTTTTTCCCTAGAATCAATGAAACAACCTCACCGGACCAGTTCATTACCAATCGTCCAAAACCATCCACTAGAGCGGGCTCTAACCTATAATCAGCCTATAGTGGCGCTACTAATTAACGACATCAGCCGATATTCTGGAATTTTCAACCAGTATTCAGGTGGTATGATTTCTGATACCGGGTACATGTACTGGTATTTGGGAGTGATACCTTTATGCCAGAACGCTGGTTTACAATTTCAAGGTAACAAACAATATCAAAATATCATAATTGTGTTAATTAGCGGCGCGACTGATAGACTGATTAGAAGTGACAACCTAAGCTGAAGAAAGTAAAATCGTGGAAACTTAGGAACAAGCCTTGTAGGAGGACCATAAACTTGTAGTTGTCTTTAACCATATTTTCCCACTTAGGTAACCAAAACCACTTCGATCAGTCATCTTTTCGATTACTTCCACAAGCAAATTTTAGTTGAAGCACAAATTAGTTTCTGCTGTAAAAGCGAATTGAATATTGAGACAGCTGTGAAGATCTATTAGCACATGGCATAGTGAAAGGAAGTATGGTACATTTCATGACACAGCCCGACCCAAAATGTCTACTAGGACTCCGAATCGAGCTGTATTGGCCGACACCTGGAAGATGACGAAGCCATAAAGTATAGTGATGTGGAAAATGTGAATAAATTTAAACCTAATAATGTCTAAAGATAAGAGTGCGCTGTGAGCGGGAATGAACTCATTTCACACGCAACGTTAGAGCATAAGTAAAGTACAGTAGTGTGGGTAAGGATCATACCCTCAGAGGTAGCCATCTATACTGAGATTCGCCAAGAATCCTTGTCGATAAAAACTTTCAGCAGCTAAAACCTAAAGGGGCACAAAAACAAAAAACATGAGTGGGTAAGAACAAAGCTTTTGAAAATGCATTTCTCTTTCTAAACATATTAACCCCTCACCATAAAACCTTATAATTTTCCCAGAAAATAGTAATACATACGTATTTAAAAATCTTGTTAAAAAACAGTGTAAATCAAAGTATATATGCCATGTCAAGTATCTCAGCGGTAAATATGTAAGTCAGGTGATATAAATCAATGTAAAAATGATATGCCAGCCGGAGTCACCTAATGTGACCTGTACGGCTGAACCTATTGCCCATCAATCCAACCGGAGTCACCTAATGTGACCTGTATGACTTTAAACCTGCACACGAGTCGAAACCACCTAATATGGTCTGTATGACAGGTTGGCACCTACCTTGGATCCAAGGTGAGTGTGCGGTGCGGGAGGTGAACGATCACGTGAAGGCTAGGCCCTAGCCTCGGGTGGAGCACTAACACCAGGGTGTAGGACAATGAGCTTTATGTGCATCAACTCATAACCAACTATCATGCAACCATACCATCAATATGTACTTACCTGAACTTACCTAGGCCTCCGTAGCATCATGCAATATTATGCAAATGCTAAAACGTAAAGCAAATATGACATGGCATTTTAAATGAAATTCCATTTAAAACAGTTTCTGGGAAACGTATATATATATATATATAGAAAACCAAAAGCCCACTCACCTGAGGTCCATGCTACACTCCCTAGCATGAATATCGAGACGTCTCGAACGATCGGCGCCTAGAACAATTATCAAACTTCATCTCAGAATTCTTATCGATAGAATACATAATTTACATAAAACACATCCCTTCGTAAATCGATTCGGAAGGTCCGCATCATGGATTTCCGATCCGTTACTTCCAAAGGTCCACATTATGCTTCAAGAGCAACATCCTAAAGTTTCATTACGATCCAACAGTTGGATCGTCGATTCATATAATGACCTATTAACGTATCGTAGAGAATTTAGGTTCTAACGATCAACCTACGTCATAAAATTATCAGAACTGAACTAAAGGCATCTAATCTATCCTAAAAATGGCATCGACGGCCCCCTGGCCACGCACTGCCGCACGCGCCACCGCTGGTGGCGATCAGCCGCCCCGACTCGGCTGAAAATTCAACTATTTCTAAAAAATTTCAAACTTCACAAAAATGAAGATCTTAGTGAGTGGAGCAACTTTCATACCTGTGACTAAGTCCAATTTGGCTGGGAAAGCCTCAATTTCTCTAAAACCTATCAGAACCATAGAATTTGAGTGTTCTTGATTCGTCCTCAAATCAACTCTGACGCTCCAACCATTGATTGGGCTTTGATCCTGACCTCTTGAGGAGTGTTTTGGTGGTGGTAATTGAAGGAAAACGTTTCAAGATTGGTGGATCTCGGGCAATGGCTTCCGCGTCACCCATGAGTATTTCTTCGTGAATCTCAACCAATCCGTGTTGATTCTAGCTAGAAATGGATATTGGGGGTGTGGTGATGAGGTTTGGTGGTGGTGAATGGGTGAAAATTGCTTGAAAATTGGATGATTATCGCAGGAAAATTCCACCAGTTTGAAACTGGGTTGTCATGGGTGTACGGATCGAATTGGTTGGGTACTCTGCACCTCCCTTCTTTCCCCTCATTTCTTTCTTCTTTGATTGGTCACCCTCTCATCTCTCATTTTATGATTAGTCCGGTTCCTCCCTCCTTTCTCTACTTTATACTCCATCTCCACCACCTATCCTTTCTGTCTTTAAATCTGGGCCACACACATGGTTTTCGAGATTAAGCTGAAAAATCTGGAGCTTTCTAGAAATAATTAATTTACTAAAATGCCCCCAACTTTAAACGTTAATATCTCCTTCATTATAACTCCAAATTGTGTTCTGTTTGCGCCCACGCATCCGTAACGATGAGTACTATGAGGATATTCCAAGAAAATGAACCTTACATGATGTGACAAGACGGTCAACAAAAGTCCATGTCTTTGCCTCGAAGGGCATTTCCGTAAATTCACATTTAAAAATTATAAAAATCATAATTTTTAGGGATGGGTCGTTACATTTCAAGGACATACATCTCTGGCATCATTTCTTCAAATTTTACCTAAGATATCACCAAATGTGAAGTGAAGTACACCATCTATCAACTTTCTTGTACCACACCAATTTTCCTTGTATCTTTCGAACAACTCCAACATCATTAAGAGAGCTTAGTTACAAAAGCTTATTGATTAGGAATTATCCAACCCAACACTTCACTAGGGAACCTCAAACCTAACCGCGAAGGCAAAAGGCCAAATCTTAAGGTCGTACCTAGATTCTAGCAACTGCATCGGGTGACGTTTAAAAATCGTTAACCCATACTTCGAATTAATGGTCTACCCGACCACTTTTGGAACTTGAGTTTTCTTCCGTAGTTGTTGAATTCGTTGTAGTCTTACAAACGACTTTTCCAACTACTTCAGCAGCGAGATCAAACTTCCTAAGTACTGACAATCAACTTTATACCAAATTTCTCGAATGTTAGTTGTTCAAATTGGTACTTTTCTTGGGAGACGTGATCTTAGTAGATGATATTCTTTTCTTTTTCCCAAAAGGTTGTAACGGAAGAAAGTTGAACTTCTCACGAAGTGTTATGAAATTCGAGATATCTTTGGTCTTGTCGATTTTATCGACAATTTGTTAGCGATCTGTCGGCTATGGTGTTTTTCCTCACTCATTGACTGAGGAAAGTTAGCTTGCTTTGTGATGTTGGATATGAATAAAGTTTCTGACAACTGAACTATTGTCTCATCTCACCTTTGTTTTACACCTTTTGTTGACATTGATCATTTTCGAAATCCATGATGACGTGTTCTTTGAATGTTTCAGCTGTGTAGGGGCAGCATGACAGAGTATCACTTATATTTTCCAATGGTTAGAACCGTTCGAAATGAACCATCATATACATGACCTAGAGTCAACAATCATCTTCTTCATTCAAAAATCAGATAACACTTTTCTGTGGAGAAACGTGTTTAGAACCTTCACCAATCTCACAAACTTCTCAAATGCACTTTCTCTTGAAACTTCTGACAACAACGATGGAAGAACTAAATCAACGACTACAATCGTACTATCGTGTATTACCCCGGTTGTGCAAACGTAATTGCGAATTACTGCAGCAAAAGACATATCTACCCTTGAATATCCTTAGCTTGTCCTATCCCATTCTAGTTGGGATTCAAGAGTATCGATTTTGACGTTATTTCCAAATTTTCAAGAAATAGTTTAAGTGGTTATAATCACTTCTTGTATCCAAATTGAGATGGGGAGATGTCACCGTAAATTCCCAGTACAAGACATCTTATACATGTGGAGATTATAATGTTGTTTCAATATTTATAGATCGACTTGACAAGTCAAATCACTTTCCTTTGGTCCAGATTGACAACATTTTTGAACTCTTCGTAAAATTGCTCATTCTTGAATTTATCGGATTTTCTAGTGTTTCGATCAGCATTTACTTTGACTGTAATTCCATATTTACCCCTATGTGTTGGAAGGCATTCCAGCCAACCTTGGGTATGTGTCTACCCTACTACACTTTGTTTTATTCTTGAAATAGAGAAACCATCTAAAAGAATTGCTCGGATATTAAAACGTAGTTGTGATAAGTAATTCTTCAATCACCCAACAAATACCCTACTAAACAAACTTTTACCGTTGGTGATTGAATATTTCGGAAACTACGCTTGTAGTGAGGTGTTATGCATTCAATCCAGTTATCTTGTACTTTAAGATATAATAGACTTGTTTTGACCCTCAGATTCTTGATTGTTCTTTTAGCCTTCTCAACACAGTTTTTCACTAAATTCGAGAATAATTCAATATAAAGCTGCTCGCTAAGGCATTGTGAACTACATTGTTTGACTACTTGGTGTGCATGTCACTATGGTATCTTCCTGTGGCACGCGTTTTATTTCCAAGTCTTGGGAAGCCTTTTTGAAGGTTATGAGTACTAAGTTTTTGTCCAGTATCACATTTTTATCCTCAGACTAACGACCAATCTGAACGAACTATCCAGACCTTAGTGGACATATAGCATTTTGTCTGTTCTACAATTAGCACGGTTGTAACATATAGTTATCTTTATTTTAGTTGCTTGTAACTATGGTTACAATTTTTTATTTTGGGTATGACGCTGTTGAGACGTACTATGGAGATTTTATGTATAGCATATGTTTAACAGAGGAGTATTATGAACAAGCATTTGAATGATCAAGATTACAATATAGAAAATTTTATAATATTAACGATGTTGCCCGAGAGGGTAGTGCTTGAGCACGGTTGAGGCTTTGATCAGGCGTTGTATGTGTATTTCCCAATGGGGGGCATGATGGTAATATTGCACCCTCAGGAATTTGTTGCTTGTTTTTAAGGACAACAATGAGTTGTCGGTATTGCGGGTTGCAGACCGTAGTATCAATAACTTATATGTTAGATTCATTAAGCAAGGGGACAATTAGGTCGTTTACGTTAGTTTACTTATTTTTTTATTTGGGCTTAACCCAAATTTACTACATACATATCTTCGGAGTACGTGTGAAATTTTTCTATGTTCAGTTTGGATTTCAGTACAACTAATTTTAAATTTCTCACGATATTATATATGTATATTTGATGACTTGTTATTATATATATATATATATATATATATATATTTGACCTTATGCTTTTCTAAAGATATTATACTATGGTTTTGTGCTGAATGAGAAGGAAAGTAGGAGTTTGGGGGTATGAAAGAGGAATCATTGCACTCCGATCGCGATGGAATGACGTTCTCTTTTATACAACTGCTGCTTGATTTCTTCTTTATGTATTTTCCTTCTAATTTGGATATTTTTTGTATAGCAAATTATTTCAAATGTCAGGGATGAAATTTTTTTAAGGTGGGTAGATTGCGACAACCCGTCCTTAATTTTACAATAATATAAATTTTAAAAGTGTGAATTGATGAAAATGCCCCTAGAGGCAAGGATTTTGACTTCCGTTGACCATTGTTTAGAGAGATGTATGACTCATTCTTTTAGCATATTTGCGCAGTACTTGTCGATATGAGCACGTGAGTGTAAACGGAACGTAATTTGGAGCTATAACGAAGGAATTACTAACATTTAAAGTTGGG
The DNA here is from genome assembly GCF_041283825.1 of Pyrus communis. Taxonomy (NCBI): domain Eukaryota; kingdom Viridiplantae; phylum Streptophyta; class Magnoliopsida; order Rosales; family Rosaceae; genus Pyrus; species Pyrus communis. Next base: position 17,350,664 of record NC_142565.1, read on the forward strand.
GGCATTCTAGTAAATTTAACCTTCACTCTAGTAGTAAATTTAACCTTCACTCTAGGCTCCAGATTTTTGGGAGCAATGTGATGTGCCATGTGTGTGGCTGGGATGAAAGGAAATAAGAGAAAGGAGAGAGATGGACGGCTGAGATGAAAGGGAGATGAGAGAAAAGGAGGGATTGGGGGGCTGCCCAATCAAAAACAAGATAAGGGAAGGGAAAGGAGAGAAAAGAAAAAAAAAGAGGGAATCGGATCCCTTTGAAGACCCGCGACCTGACCCGAGTTCCGGCAACTTTCCCGACGGTTTTCCACCCATTTTTTTGGCTTTCCTCAACCTCCCATCACCACTAAACCTCATCACAACATCCCATCATCCCATTCTAGCCAAAATCGACAAGAATTGGTTACGATTTCACGAAGTTTGAACTCGTGGGTGCTGCAGAAACCCTTGCCCAAGATCCACCAATTCTGAAATGATTTCATCCAATTACCACCACCAAAACACTCCGCTAGAGGTCAAGAACAAAGCCCAAACATGTTTGAGTAGGGCGGAGTACCGGAGGTGATGGATCGAAGCCACCCATTTCTAGGGTTTCCAGCGAATTTGAGTGAAATTGGGGATTTTTCTAGCCAAATTGAACTTGGCCACAAGTATAAAACTTGCTCTACTAATTGAGATCTTCATTTATGTGAAATTTGGTAATTTTTTGAAATAGTTGATTTTTTTCGGTGAGTTGGGGCGGTTGGCCGCTGTGTCCAGTGACGCGTGGACCGAGACCCCACCTGACCATCCTAGGTTAATTTGATGCCTTGATTCCATAATTGACATCCATTTAGTGAAATCTTGATGTTTGAATATAGTTTCGTGTGGACAACCTAGTTGGCCGCTACTTGGTTATTATATGAATGGACGATCCAACCGTTGGATTGGCACCAAACTTTAATATGTGATAGTACGTAATATTTATGACATTAGAAACTTATGGATCAGGAATTTGACGTACAGATCTTCCCAAATTGAATTTCTAAAGTTTGTAAAATCTAACATTGACCGCCACTTGAATTTGCGATTGGCGGAGATCCAATCGTTGGATCGTAAAGAAGTTTTAGTATGTTGTTCTAGAAGCATAGTGTTGACTTTGGGAAGTTACGAATCAGAAATCCATGGGCGGATGTTCCAGATTGACTTGTGTAGGGTTGTGGACCTCACCTTTGATAAAGACTTGACTTTTGGACAATATGCTACGAATTGATCTTAAATATTAAAATCAGTATTACTAAAGACTATGTAGGGCTTAGTGGGCCTATATTGATTAGTGAGTTGTCCCAAATAATACATACATCGGTTGACTTTTAGGGTTAACCGTTGACTTTTTGTAAAATTTGACAGGGACCCTCCTTAACGTATTTGAACGCGCTGATTCCGAATCCGCCTTCCGTTTTCCAAAATTAGACCATTTTAGGATAGTTCCTTTATTATCCGTACTTTGTACGAAAACACGTAATTTCATTACCACTTTACATTTACCTAAATGGTTTCGTTTTTAGGCGAAATGCATCGCAATGACTCTTGAATCTACAAGGCGGGTTCGATTCAACGACATGATCTGTGAATGGGTCTTTTCTTTTTATATATATATATATATATATATATATTGGTTAGTTTCCATATATACAACCATTACTATATTCTTCATGCGATTGCCATGATTAAATTAATGTTTACAAGAAACACCTTATTGTTGGGAAATGATGAAATAATCCTATGGGCAAAAGTAAGCTTACAATGAGGAGATGCCTTAATTATATTTATGGTCATGAACAGTACGATATTGATTAGAATTGTTAAATGGCTGTGGCATGACTATATGAATGTTATTTGCTCATCATTTGCTGCATTGGTGTTGGTACTTACCTGGGCCAGGGCCAGTCTTTCACGTGTATGTGCACATCGCACCGTACACCTAATTTGGATCCATTGTAGGTTTCAGTCTTGTCGTACAGGTTGCCATAGGCAACTCCTACTTATATGTGTTGCGCATAGCGCCAGTCTTCACGTGATTGTAGTACTAGAGCGTATATTATTTTTCAGTCTTCACTCAAAGATCATATCTACTAAAAATCACCAAAATCTAAAATCATACGACCGTTGGGTTAAAGCTTTAGAATTTCTTTGTAAAACCGTATTCTTCTATTTTTGTTAACTACAAATGAATACCTTAATAGTTTTGGATTTCATCTAATTTTTTGCAAGGATGATCTATGAATGATATGCTAAAAAATAGACGGTTCAGATTGTTAAAATAAATTATGAAGTGAGTCTTACAAAAATGTGCTTTAAAAATTGTGTTAAAAAAGTGGTACTACGTATACATATATTTCTATCAAAGGCTAAACTCAAGGCAAAACCATTTAATTTTTTTGATTCTGATCATGAAATTTCAATGTTGTTACGATACTATTTTTGTCAATTTCTTTGATCATAACTAGATGTGTCAACATGTGAACGAACGGGTAGTGGTACAAGAATGTGAGGCTGCGAGGAAATCGAAAGTTTAATTGTTAAAAAAAAAAAAAAAGAGTTTTAAAATTCCACGAGGAAAAAACATGGTAATGGTCACGGAAACCAATAACTGTTTAGGGGATTATGCCGGCGGTCGAAGTCTTTGATGAGATTTGTACTTAAGTGTTTGGCTTAATTGTCAAAATGATTCATGTGTTATAGTTATATGGTTAATTTAGTCATCGTGTTATTTATTTGGCTAATTTAGTCATCATGTTTGTCTATGTTAACCAATTAATAAGATTTCATTCAATCTATGTTAAAAAATTCATAAGAAAAATTATAAGAGATATAATTACTCTTTTTCTTTACAGAAAAATGCAAATCAATGAGAAAAAAGACATAAGAGATAAAACTTTCAATCTGAAAAAAAAAAAAAAATTAAGGTTGTGACATAGAAAAGAAAGGGGGTACTTTTAGGAAGGAGGTCGGGAAGTTGAGAGAAGAATAATTTTTCTTTTAATAAATCAAATACATAATTTTATAAATAAGTTTATAGTAGTTTATAAATCTTTTTACAGAAATTAGATGAAAATGTCCTTAATTGACTAACGAAAATAAACACAAGGATCAAATTGCCCAAATTGAAAATACAGGGACTAAATTAATACATTGACTAAAACACAGAGACCATTATAACATTTAAGCCTAATTGTTTTGTTTTAGTTGGTGCTTTATCTCTTGCAAGTTTGCAAGTCAGAATCTCAATGTCGGTCTCTACTCTTTTCTTTCCCCATTTCCAAATGACCAGCCCTGCAGACCGCTGGTGTGAACGATACGACTCGACTTTATTCAACCAAACCGTTTGGTGTCGAGAAGTAACAGGGAAAATATGCGTTTCTACATTGGTTAACCATCCCCCATCTTCGTTGGTGCATATTTTGAACAAGGATGGCCTCCCGTCTACATTGGTTAACCATCCTCCGTAATTGTTTTTTGGTAGTGTAGAGGGCGACGCTTTGCACTTGGTGCCGTGTCTTTAGCCTTTGTTCCCCTCTTCACTGCTTTCTGTTTGTTTTCTCTAGTTGTTGCCTCCTGGTAGGGCTCCCTGTGTTTTTGGCTTCGGTCCTGGTTATGAATATTTCCAGTTTCCAAAAAAAAAAAAAAAAAAAAAAAAAGCCCTTGCTCACTAGCATTTTAACCGTTAGATGTTGGGTAAAAAACGCCTAGAGCACCATAGAATTTTGGAAAATATCTTGAAATAAGACTTCTTAATCTTAGGACATAAATAGGATTTTTTGAATATGCACACAGCATGCACATGACATGCACAACAATCGAACAAAAAACGAAAATTTCCTACATCTTAAAATGCCCAAGTTACCCTCGTATGTAAACGAGTTAATTCCTTCTCTCCTCTCTTCTCTCTCTTCAACGTCTACACTCTCTTCTTCCAAACCCGCATTCAATTTCTTCACAAATTACTAACCCTAACCCTAACCCTAACGCCCTTTCAAAATACATCTGGATTATAAAGGATCTAACAAACCAACTTTCGAAGAAATTTTTTGGGAAAACTTACATCTGGATTATGAAAGATTAACAAATAAATGCATGCTTCATTACACCAACAACTTGTAATTGAATTCCAAATGCAATGAACAGGGAAAAAACGGTTTTGAAGGACGAGGACAGTGATCAGAAACACATACTGAAGGGGTATTTCAGTATGATAACAGTGATAGACCACCAGGAAGAGGACAGTTAGCTTTAGCATGGTGCATATGTTTGACTAATAGACCACCAGGAAGATAACAGTGATCAGAAACACATACTGAAAGGGTATTTCATTGGTCAGGATGCCTAATTATTCTCTGCAGAATCACTGTCCTTGCCTTCCTTATATGATATTATCAATGGTTTCCACAAACACATCAAGCTTTTTCTTGATCTCATCTATCACTAGCTTCACAGCTACGCTTTCTTCTCCAATAGCAAATGTTCAGCGTTTGAAGATTTCTCAAAGTATTCCTCCACATATATCCTTCTTGCATTCTAGAATCACATTGACCACTTCCTCGTCTCCTTGAGCGAGTCAAGGCACTCTGATATTGACATTAACCGCAACTTACTTTTGGTTCATGTCTTATGATTCCTAGAGTATCCAATCTCTTCAGTAATATGGTACCATTACATATATTAAATCTAGCAACCTCACATTCAACTATATTTTCAATCTAGTTTTCGTTCTAGCCCTGGATATACAACACACTGACCCTTAACGCTACGTTTCAAATTACTAACAACTTTATCCTCAATTGTTAAAATTAAACGACAGGAACACTACCAATGAACTACTCAAATGTATTGCATACTCAAAAAATTTACCCTAAGTTCCATGCAAGTTTAAATTCCCTCATCCAAACGAACTAAGCTCTAATGTCTCAATTCCAAAATAAAATCAGATCATAACATTGCACACTTTACAATTTGGGCACAATTCTATATTCAGAATAAATCAATACGTTATGTACCTAATGCCCAAAATTAATCAGCAATCACAGCACAAAATAAAATCAGATTATAACATTGCACACTTTGAATTCACCAACTTTAATTAAGCTGTTAAGTATTAGGGGGGAGTTTATAACAAGGAGATGATGTTATTTGGTCAAGTAGAAAGCATTGCGGAGGTGTTCTCATACAAATCTACGAGGTACTAACAGTAACAGCACAAAGCAAGAAGCAAATCAAAGGATGTCTATCTTGAAGCAACACTCTGAAACGGAAAATCCTCATTAAGTTAAAAAAAAAAAAGCCTAAATTATTAAACTGAAAAATGAAAATGTGAAAAGTTATGTACATTCACAAAAATTTGATGCGGCTCACCGTGATGCTCTTGCATGTGTTGTGATCTACCCTACTACTTAGTTCGATTTGTTAAATAGTTAAGTGCCAACCTAGAAAACCGGGTAAGAGTGAAAAACATTTGCCATAGAGCACGACCATTCAGGATCCCCTCCCGTATGCCTCTTGCAGTTTTAGCCAAAATGGGCCCTGGCACCTCAGTTTTCTGACTTACTACCTGCACCGATGCTAAGCAAGTAAAGATGAATTTTACATCCACTGCTCCAAGACCAAATTGAAAACTCACTTTTTAAACAACAACAAAAGGAAACTATAGAAAACATGGATAACCTGATGGAGCCATGTTTTTCAAGCGGCGCAACCTCTCCTCCGCCACGCGAACAGCTCGAGTGGAACTTCTAACGCCTTGTGTAATTTCCTGTCTGGACAACAAACAAAACCGAATGAGTCCACAGGGAATGTCTTTTTAAAGAACATTAAACAAGTGATAGATTTCATTCATCATAAGACAACGACATAAGAGCGTTGGAATAGCAATGCCAACCCAAGATCGCTGAGCTCCATAGTGAGCTCACTAATCTCCATTCCGGATAAACGAACAGCAGTTAATGTGTCGGGAAGCTCTTCCCTCATAACATCCATCAGTTTTTCAAGTGATTGAGCTGCCTTCTTGAAAGCCTTCAGAAACAACCACATTGCAAAAGTCACTTTACTAACAACGATTGCACAAAAAAAACAATACCCGATTTTCCAATTGCCAATACTAATTAAAACCATCGAGCATTCAAAGATTACGAACCAGTAGGGCGGGGATAGCAGAGCAGAAGAGCCACGTTGCGGAAACTGCTACCTATTCAGAACACAAAAATCAAAATGTTACTCAATGAGAAAAACCCACCAATTGCTGTAAATTCAAGGACAAATAATTGCAGAGAAATTTTTAGGTTTGCTTGTGCAGATTAAGGTTAACTCAGAGCGGAATTACGCTTCCAAAAGCATAAATATATGAACTTAGAGAGAGAGAGAGAGTTACTGCGCAAGCAACGACATTGAGGAAGACGATGCGGCGGTGGGTGAGGTTCCACTGAGGGAGGTGAAGAAGTGAAGTCTGAGAAAGTGATGGAGATCCGAGAGTTTCAGTGTAAAGCGATGAAACTGACGGCCCAGATGCTCCGTTAACATACTGCGACTGGACGGGCAGTGAGCTGGGCCGTCGAGGCGGCAGCCTGAGATGGTGGGGCAGACGGCGAGGGTTTATGTTGCCCTCCAGGCTGTGGTTGGCGTCTTGGTTAATCCTAGGGTTACTCGTCAGCTGCAATTTCTCACCCACGAACATTGCCATTGCTTCTCTCTCTCTACTCTGTCTCTCTCCTATGAGAAAGAGATGACAGAGCGGCCTCAGGGTCACTCTGCCCTCGCAATTTCCGGTTAGGCACAAGGGGCTTTTTGTCATTTCAACACTAAGAGTTTCTTCTTGGGCACTCCGTTTATGCCCAATTTTTTGGGTAAACAAAACAGCCATTCGACCTTCTGAATTAACACCCTAATTGAAATTAACCCCGCAGTTATTTGTTTAGTAAATTAAGGATCTGAATATTTTGAAATTAGCGAATTAACCCCCTATTATCTGAATTCGTTCATATTCTGTTAAATTGAAGGGCGGGCACATTAGTCTTTTCATATCTATTCCAGTATACTAGCAATTTTGTATTTTAGGAAAAAAAAAAATTGAAACCTAGAAAACTAAACAATGAAAGCCCATCAGAGTCACCATCTCCACAACCACCACCAACCCTTCTTTTCTTTCTTCATCTCTCTCTCACGCGCCCAATGTCGAGGACTTCATCCCAATCAACCAATGGGATTGGGGTGTAGTCGTGTGGAGGAGTGGGGTTGCCGGACGGTGCGGTTCGTGCGGAAGGACTGGTGGAGGGTGACGGAGGTTTCTTTTTATTTTCTTCCACGTTTTGCTTTTATTTTCATAAATTAATTGTACTTTTATATTTTTTTTTCATTTTATAAAATTATTTTATTTTTATTACCACATGGCGTACTTTTATTGAATCTTTTGATGTCAAATTAAAATTGATGGTTAATGTGATAAGTTGAAGTTTTATGCCAAATTTTATATTTTTTCAATTGAATTGTCGAAAGTGGCTTGTGCAGTTGCGTTTGATTTGCCCGGAAACGGGTTTTCGGACAAATCAGTGGTGGAGGTTGGAGAGGGGGAAAGTGGGATTTTAGGGAGGTTTTGGAATGTGTATGGTGAAATTCAGGAAAAGGGTTTGCTTTGGGCATTTGATCAGATAATTGAAACAGGGCAGATTCCATATGAAGAAATCGAAGCTCGGGTTTCTAAGCACAAGGTTGTGAGGCCAATTGAAATGGGTCCTGATGAGATTGGTAAGGTGTTGGGGCAGGTAATTGAGACGACGGGTTTGCCCCCTCTGCATTTGGTGTTGCATCATTAATCTTTGGGGATGGTTGCAAATTGGGTTTTGGAAAATGCGGGATTGGTGAGTAATTTGGGAAAAACAGCACAAACCAAGCAACGACAGCGTCCCTGCCGTTGGATTTGAACAAATCACGTTCTGGGTCGTCGATTGGGAGGTCCAGAGTAAGGGTTGGTAGGCCGAGTTGTTGCACTGAAGTTGTTCGAAGAAAGGCGTCCCAAAGACTTCGAGGACGAAGATGGTGAATGATTGGAAGGAAGAGAAGGTGAGAGGGTGGACGAGAGGGTGGACGAGAGGGAAGACTCGGTGGCGACGAAGATGATAGGAAAAGTTTAGAAAGGAGGGGCATAAAATAATAGTTTAATAAATAAAAAGAAAAGAAAATAGTGTAATAATATAATATTTAATTTGACAGGATGGAGAGCAAAATTTTGAAAGATGTCAAAATACCACATAAGCTGTCAAATTCAAATTTTATGTTTAAAATTTGACATCTCCTTTGGAGATACTCTAATCTCAAAACCTTCAAATCCAATCAGTAAATAACATTTCGATTGGAAAGATTTTTTTATGGCAAATATGCATAATGGCATTCCACATAGGATTTTGACATCTCATTTGGGGACGCTATGAAAAAAGGTGATGTCAATTAACTTTTTAATTATTTTATTGTGTGAGTTCCATTAACGCACCAATTATACATCTTAAGAATTATTTTAATTCATTTATTTTTTAAAATAGGTATTACATGTATCATTACTATAGTCTAAAGTTGGGGAAGAATTGACGCCTTTCATAAGCTACAGTAAAAATAGGCTGATTTTGATTTATTTACCATTTTGCTATTCTTCACAAATTTTGGATTTTTTTTTTTTTTTTTTTTTTTTTTTTTTGTTTTTGAAGAGGAAACGATTGCTAATTTTATTCATAAGTTGAAGAAAGCATACAATCTTGGAGGAGGGAATCCCAGAGAAGATCCGGAGGTTCCTCAAACCAAAAACTAGAAAAATTAGAAAATAAGGTCAACTTGACCATTCTATGTGCCGCATAATTAGCGGTTCGACGAACTTGGTGAACTCTAACGGATTCAAAACCCCGTAAACTTGACTTAATATCCTCAATTAACAATCCATCAACAGAGGTGTCATAGTTAAGGTTGCCAATAGCTTGAACAACCTGAAGTACATCACACTCTAGGATAACTTGCTGCCAGTTTCTTTGAGATGCCAGTCGAAGACCCTCACAAGCAGCTAGAATATCAACTATTTTGGGATTAATCGCATGCGAGATTTTTCAGACGAAACCTCCAGCATTCCTATGGACATGGTCCCGAAAAACAACTTAAGAGGCCCTTGCTAGCGGTCTCACGTTAATCTCAGTCGCAGTTGTACACGATTAGGGATCATTAGCAGCTTGATCTTCAGTTGTAATGTACAATTAGACCGTAATACTAAATGGTAAAACTCTATTTTAAGTCTCACACTTAAAAATTAGTTAGAGCTAGTACTGTGAATTTTTTTTCCTTCAATTTGAGTTTCTGTGGGTTTTACTATGAAAGATTTGGTTGTAAGGGTGATTTGACTAATTATGTCTTACATACATCAATCAATAAATTTGACAGGTTTTTGCATAAAAACACAACCCTGGAACAAAACGGCAGAGAAAATTTTCAGGAGATGCTATCCTAGATAGGCTTTTCTGTAGAACATTGTATTGTTTTTTTTTTTTTTTTTTTTTTTTTTTTCAAAATATATTGTGCAAGTGTCGACATTGATACAAGAATTAATGTGAAATAAAACATTTCATAGAAGTACCAAGTCTTACAAATAACAATTAAAAAGTTCTTACAAATAACAGTACAAGGTCCTTACCCAGCCCCCGAAGACAAAGCTAGATAACAACACAGCACATACAAGGCCACAAAATCAAGTACAAATTATTTGTTTCGAGCAATGCTCTCTTATTACGGAGGCATTTTACACTAACAGTTGTCCATCATAACTTTAAACGTGCAGTCACCAATCTCCGTCTCCAACTGGATGGCGGATGTAGGAGTGTCACAAAGATATGCATGATCTTAAAAAGTGCAGGTAAAACAACATCAGTCGTTAGGAGGGATTAAAGACAATATTTCACTGGAAAAAAGTTTAATCATGACAGAAATGAGAAAATGATGATGTAGGTCTGTATTTGTAATACATGTGTGACTGTACTTACCCTGCCTATATCAAAGCATTCTCTGTTTTTTGATCAACTCCACCCTTATGTAAACCCAATCGTTTACAACATTTAAGAACTTCAAGTATGCATATCTCTATGACCTGTTAAATATCAATGTGCCACAAACACCCCAAAATCCAACAACAAACCCGATCGCCATACTGATGTAAAATCCTTGCGTTATAAGTCCATCCTCATCTTCTTTATTCACAAAGACGGTTACAATTGGAATTTTGCCAGACAAATTGTTATTTGACAAGTCCAACACACCGAGACCATGTATCTGAGATACACTTGTTGGAATTTTACCATATATTTGGTTTCTTGATTGATCAAGAGAATCTAACGATTGCAACCTTTCGATCTCTGGAGTTAGTTGACCTGTTAAACGGTTTCTCGACAGATTTAAAGAAACCAATCCAACAAGCTCAGTTATTTCACAAGGGATCTCCCGGGTTAGTCTATTGCTTGAAAGATCAAGACTAATTAGAAGTCCCAAAGTACTTTTGTATACGGACAGTTTCCCTTTCCATATTAATGATGCTTCATCCTCATAAAGTTTTTCTTTCAATATTGAGGATCCATCATTTGGTATATATTCTACAGTCATGCCTGTAGATGAGCTAGAGATGGTTGAGCTTGAATTTCCCTTTTTAGCCAAAGTAGTAAAATTGTTGAAGCATTTGAGTATAGTTCCAAAGATGTCATTCATAGAGAAATTCAAAAGTTGAATGCGTGTTAGATTACATAGTTGTGACGACATGTTTTCGTTGAAGTGATTAGATCGAAGGATAAAGATGGCCAAATTTGAAAGGCTAACCCCTAATCAATCAGGTACCAATCCTGACAATTTATTTTCTTCCACATCAAGAACTCTTAGCTCTGTGCAATTTTTTAATGAGGATGGCAATTCTCCCATGAATCCATTGTTGTTGAGTTTCATTGTGTTATGACCCTGATTAGCTTAATCATAGTTAGTCATTGTATTCGTTAGTTAAATGAGACTATTACAGACAATTAGGAAAGTTTGTTAGATTCTGCTAGCTGGTAGTGGGGGTTCTGAGTACTATAAATAGTCCAATGTGTAATGGCTTTGCCCAGTGGTAAATTTGATAAAAAAGATATTAAATACAAAAATATTTGGAGCTCTGCTCCTCCATCTCTCCTTCTCTCTTCTTCCATAGCTTTCTTGTGCTACTTGCAGGTTGATTAAGGGAATTGAGAATTGGGTTGTATCAATGGTATCATCCTTCTCGAATCCTGGTTTCCCTCCTATACACGCCCACTCGACCTGTCTTCCTGCCATGGATGCGCGCCTCTCAGCAGCAATTGACTCCTTCGAAGCTTCGGTGCATGTTGTGGTCTGCGAAGTTGTGGCTTCTACACTCGCCGCCATTCATAAGGCTGTGAATCCTGTACTCGAAGAAATCTGCAGTGGCCTTACTTAGTTACGCCGTGACTTGGCTCTCGGCGTCGTGGGAGATTTTGATCCAGCTTCGATGTGTTCCGAGGAAGTTGAATCGATCGAGGTCATTCACCACAAATCTCCAAATGGCGACCGCAACCCACTGCGAATTCCATCGACAATCCACGACCATTCCATTCCGCCATTGCTTTCATCTTCACCGATGTTGCGAGCACTGGCAAATTCAATCGTCAAGCCACACTCGAACAACTCCGCTGCATCTACAGTTTTTCTTCCGGAATCGAAGACAATGACCTCTGGCCCGCAACTACTCCATAAGCCTTTGTTCTCCGATACTACGAAAATTGGGCCTAAGGTAGTTCTTAAATTGAGTATCATTTCAACAAATTCGGAGGCTAAATTCTCTTTTCTTTTGAATGATAACTATAATGCATACCTAAAAGATAAATTTGGATAGGTTAATTGGTATCTTGTGGGAAAATTTGTGAAGGAAGATTTTTATGCATTGGAAGTGTTTGAGAAAATGTCTGAGAAAGGGAGTGAAGACCAAATGGAAATATCTCACTGGAAAGATATCTACAATTTCGAGAACAGTAGTTGTATCTGGAATTCCTGTGGCTGCACATTTGTTGTTGAGCTTTTAGTAAGTCAAAATCAAGGTATCTCTGCTACTTTTCACCAATATGCTACAAGTGGACCACAAGTTGAGGATGACCTTTCCCAATTTCAAAATGTGGAGTTCGATCATGTTGCGAAGGCAATTGAGAATGTGGGGGTTAGATGGATAGCACTACCAATTGCTTCAATCTTATTTCATGATTTTGATGAAAAGTCCAAGAGACAAGGTGAATGCACTATGGGCACCTATTTTGAATTCATATTCTCTCTCAAGGATTACCAGGAAATCAATATTGGTTCCTTAACTGTCGATCTACATGCTAATTTCCCTGTGTCGTTCACTAGTAACCTCAACTTTCGGCCAGTATGGGATCTCGGAGATGCATTGGCTCAAGCTGTAAAGCTGAAGCTCTATCTTCAGTGCAAGGAGGGCAAGCACATGGATAATCTTTTCAATGTTCAAAGACTTTTGCACTTGTTAGTAGTGTATAGCAACATAAGAGGGGCATTGCTTTATGAGATTGAGCGGTACAAAAAGAAAGCCTTAGTTAAGCAACTTGGTTGTCTTGCCATCCAGCTCCACTGTTCTAATTTCAATTTGGAAACAAATAATGAAGAAAATTGGTCCAAGGAGCATAATGGAGCTAATATTACTGTAGTTATGTTCCTTATTGTTGGTACAAATGTTCCCATTGAACAAGAGAGCTTTATTCCCCAATACATGGCTGAATTGGCAAGGCATATGATTACGGTTTCTTCTGTACCCACATTGCCCGCCGTTACTGGGAAATCTTATAATAACACAAAGCTAGCAATAAAGGAAAGAATGCAAGAGTTGCGTGCTGATAATATGGGTTTTGAGGTTAAAAAAGGTTGCTCTTGATACTCCTAAAGGACTTGGTTGCATAGCAAAAGATGATGAAGAGTTAGTGCAATTTCAGTGGCTTGATCATAGACTTAAGCTGGTCAAGAGGAACTATGAGCTCCTAACTCGGTATACTCTGGATTGGCGTGACATTGAATTCAAAATCTTTGGAGGTGTTGATCTTATTGCAATCTCAGTTGTAAATAGTGCTAAAACAGTGAAGCAATTGAAAAATCACCTCTTCACCAAATCATCCAAATCCATAAGAGTTTTTGCTAAGGTTGTGGATGTTTCTGAAGTTGTTTGACAATATGCATTTAACATTGTCAAAAGTATTTCCATTGTTGAATCCTTATTTGATGCCTGGGCAACAATGGTTTAGTGTGAAGCTTATATATGCATTATGCTACTTGTTAATTATTATTCTTGGAATTATTGGGATGCATTATGTGGTCAATTTGGTGGGAGGCTCAAAAGAACCTATAAAATTGATGGCTGCCATTGAGTCCATGGCTTTAATGTTGGCATATTTCAGTAACAAAAGAATTATTACTTTAATGCTTTACGATTGTGGAAGAATTGGTTATGGAAGAGAACATTGCAAAATGCTGCTGGAAAAAAGGGGAGTCGTGGATGTAAATGATTTTTGCAGTGGTGCTATATATTTGGTGGACTCAGGGATGATAGATGGCAAACACCTATGTATTACTATGAACTCTCAGGTGGTAAGCTTGAGCATTGTGTCTTCTAGGAGACTTGTGATCCTTGCAGACGAGACCTATGCCACCAAGACTGATGCACTGGAAGCTATTATGCATGCACCTGTCCAGTGTTAGTCAATCTATCGTTTTACGAATTCTCCAAAACTAATTTCAACGATCCAAACCGTCAAAATTGTTTGTATATGCTTGGAGATCACATCAGCAAAAAAATCACAAAAAAAAAAACATTCAGAGATCAAGTAACGGGACAAAGCTTTTCAACGGTTATAAACGAAAAATCACGATTTAACGGTTATTTTAACTCTGATTTTGATGATTTTTTATAACTACACTCCTTGACCCTATATGAATACAATGAATGAATTCGATCTTCAATTTAAAATATTTACACAAGTGGATACCACAAAATCTTATGTTATACTTAATGAAAGTATAAATAAACTCTAAGTGTTAGTCAATCTATCGTTTTACGAATTCTCCAAAACTAATTTCAACGATCCAAACCGTCAAAATTGTTTGTATATGCTTGGAGATCACATCAACAAAAAATCACAAAAAAAAAACATTCAAAGATCAAGTAACGGGACAAAGCTTTTCAACGGTTATAAACGAAAAATCACGATTTAACGGTTATTTTAACTCCGATTTTGATGATTTTTTATAACTACACTCCTTGACCCTATATGAATACAATGAATGAATTCGATCTTCAATTTAAAATATTTACACAAGTGGATACCACAAAATCTTATGTTATACTTAATAAAAGTATAAATAAACTCAAAGTGTTAGTCAATCTATCGTTTTACGAATTCTCCAAAACTAATTTCAACGATCCAAACCGTCAAAATTGTTGTATATGCTTGGAGATCACATCAGCAAAAAATCACAAAAAAAAAATAAACATTCAGAGATCAAGTAACGAGACAAAGCTTTTCAACGGTTATAAACGAAAAATCACGATTTAATGGTTATTTTAACTCCGATTTTGATGATTTTTTATAACTACACTCCTTGACCCTATATGAATACAATGAATGAATTCGATCTTCAATTTAAAATATTTATACAAGTGGATACCACAAAATCTTATGTTATACTTAATGAAAGTATAAATAAACTCTAAGTGTTAGTCAATCTATCGTTTTACGAATTCTCCAAAACTAATTTCAATGATCCAAACCGTCAAAATTGTTTGTATATGCTTGGATTTTCGAGTGTAGATATAGTACTTGAACGAGAAATGTTTTAATGTTTTGAAGTAATATTTATGTGGCAATGTGTGGTATGTGCAAATTTTAAAAAAATATTTTTTTTTCTTAACGGGTCATAACGGATCAGGGGGTAAAGTGACACGACCTGTTAAGGACCAGTTAAGATAACGGGTGTGACACGACACGACCCGTTAAGATAATAGGTGTTACACGAAAACGACACGAACACGATAGACACGACCCGTTTGCCAGGCCTACACGAAATGATGTATTGACCGACACGTGTCCAGCACCTGCTGGAGTAACCGGCTGCTGACTGTGAACACGAAAATTTCCTGAAACAAGAAACAAGAATACGTGTACAAAAATAATATTTTTTTTTTAATGATTTTGGGGTTACGATCTCTCTCAAATTTGGTCATCTGATTCTATCTTCGTAGGGTGTAGGTTTGTGGATGAGTTGTTGATCCAAAGGGCCGTCGGGGCTTGATCTAAGGATGAACAATTGATGAACGGATCTTCAAGGGGCATTGGGCTTGATCTTGAAGAATGGGTGTATGGGTTTGTTGAGGTTGTTGATCCAAAGGGCCGTTGGAGCTTGATCTTAGGATGAACAGTTGATGAATGGATCTTCAAGGGGCGTTGGGCTTGATCTTGAAGAATGGGTGTATGGATTTCTTCAAGGGCTTTTGGGCTTGATCTTGAAGGTTGATGGATGAGCAGATCTTCAAGGGCTTTTGGGCTTAGTCTTGAAGAATGATTGGATGTGTGGATTTGTTGAGGTTGTTGATCCAAAGGGCCGTTGGGGCTTGATCTTAGGATGAACGGATGATGAATGATGAACACTTTCTTCAAGGGGCCGTCGGGGCTTGATCTTGAGTTGGTGGGAGTTCTTCAAGGGCCGTTGGGGCTTGATCTTGAAGGAGGATTTGACGAAGAACAAAGAGTGCTTTCTTGATCCTTCGGGATTTTCTTGAGAGCTTTAGAACTTTAAGGCTTCAAGATTTTGGTCCCCCCTATGTGGGGAGTATTCTCTTCCATTTTGGGAGTAAAGAAATGTATTTGTGAATTGGTTTTTATTCCTCTTGATGGAGAAGCCTATTTATAGGTTTTGAGAGTGAATCACCACCATTCATTTTTTTGGTGAAGTGAGTGGAGGTTGTAGGTGAAGTAAGTGGAGGTTGTAGGTGAAGTGAGTGGAGGTTGTAGGTGAAGTAAGTGGATGTTGTAGGTGAAGTAAGTGTGTGAGGTTGGTGAAGTAAATAAATGTTGTAATTTTAATACATTGGTTAACATTTATTTTATTGAAATTTCGATGTCTACAAATGCCCCCACTTCAAGGCGCGTCGTAGACATGTGCTTGTCTCGTGTAGAAGATGCGTTTTGAAGTCCCTTAATGTAGATGTCAACCCAAGGGCCGTCGAGGCTTGATCTTGAATTGGGCTGGAAATTTCTTCAAGGGCCATCGAGGCTTGATCTTGAGTTCAACTGGAAGATTTTCTAGTTTCCTCCAATCGTTGATTTTCCACAGGCTTAATCTTGAACTGGGCTGGAGGATTCTTTTGGTCTCCCCCGAAGGTCTGAACTTACTCCTTTTATCTGGAGTTGAATTTGATTCAAGGGTGGTGAACACTTGATTTTGAATCGGACTTGTGATTTCTTTAAGGGTCATCGAGGCTTGATCTTGAGTTCGACTGGAAGATTTTCTGGTTTCCTCCAATCGTTGATTTTCCACAGGCTTAATCTTGAATTGGGCTGGAGGATTCTTTTGGTCTCCCCCGAAGGTCTGAACTTACTCCTTTTATCTGGAGTTGAATTTGATTCAAGGGTGGTGAACACTTGATTTTGAATCGGACTTGTGATTTCTTCAAGGGCCATCGAGGCTTGATTTTGAGTTCGACTGGAAGATTTTCTGGTTTCCTCCAATCGTTGATTTTCCACAGGCTTAATCTTGAACTGGGCTGGAGGATTCTTTTGGTCTCCCTCGAATGTCTGAACTTAACTCCTTTTATCTGGAGTTGAATTTGATTCAAGGGTGGTGAACACTTGATTTTGAATCGGACTTGTGATTTCTTCAAGGGCCATCGAGGCTTGATCTTGAGTTCGACTGGAAGATTTTCTGGTTTCCTCCAATCATTGATTTTCCACAGGCTTAATCTTGAACTGGGCTGGAGGATTCTTTTGGTCTCCCCCGAAGGTCTGAACTTACTCCTTTTATCTGGAGTTGAATTTGATTCAAGGGTGGTGAACACTTGATTTTGAATCGGACTTGTGATTTCTTCAAGGGCCATCGAGGCTTGATCTTGAGTTCGACTGGAAGATTTTCTGGTTTCCTCCAATCGTTGATTTTCCACAGGCTTAATCTTGAACTGGGCTGGAGGATTCTTTTGGTCTCCCCCGAAGGTCTGAACTTACTCCTTTTATCTGGAGTTGAATTTGATTCAAGGGTGGTGAACACTTGATTTTGAATCGGACTTGCGATTTCTTCAAGGGCCATCGAGGCTTGATCTTGAGTGAAAATAGGACCATGAGCGGTTTCAGGATTCAGACACATGGCAGGCAAGCACGAGGTGGATGTGATGACCTGTTTCTTTGTTCATCTTTCCAATTCATATTTGAAGAGGGTTAGAGGATGACTCAGCATATGCAGTTGTTGCGTTTGCTGACGATCCACAAGATTGATGTTTCATTGTCACTCGTCTTAGCTGTTCTCCAAGCAGATGTGGTCCCTTCTCTGGAAGTGTATCAACCGTTGAAGATGACTACTCGAGAGCAACGCTAGGTAAGCAACCAGGGAATAGATTCCAGGTAGTCGGTTCCAGATCGGAAGACTGACTCCAAGTGCCGGCTGATTGCTCTTTTTCTCTTTGCCCTGCGAGTAAGAACAAGGACAAAGGGAAGGACATGGAGAAAGCATGATATGAGATACTTTTGCTTTTTGAAGAAGTGTTGACGATTTAACGGCGTCGCGCGGCGAGGCTTTACTCTTTGGTGACGGCGCCAGCGGAGGGTTGTTGAGGCTTCTCGAGCTCTTTGATTAGAACAATGATGTCGAGCTTGGATTTGACTTAAACTCTTCTGTCTGGATGATGCTGCAGGGGAAGGCGTCGTGCTCCAGCTGTTTGTTCCAGCTCCTTGTACCGCATTTTTCTCTGCTTGTTTCTTTTACATAGTCGAGGTGGTGCGCAACCCTTTGCCTTTAAATGGTCTTTCAAGGCATCACTTCTCAGCAATTCATCTATGCTTGGCAGCTTCAATGTAAAGAGCCGACACTTCGTCGCCTGTCCTGAAGTCTGCGCTGAGGGAATTCAAGACTCACCAACAGTTGAAGACGAGCACTCGAGAGCAACGCTAGGTAAGCAACCAGGCAAAGGTTCTAGGCAATCAGTTCCAGATCAGAATTTTGATTTCGGGTTTCGACTGATTGCTTTCTTTCTCCTTGTCTTGGAGGCAAGAACAAGGGCAAAGGAAAAGACAGGGAAAAAGCATGATATGAGATACCTTTGCTTTCGCCCTTGATGATATGAGATACTTTTTCTTTTGAAGACTTGGTTGAATAGGTGTTTTCAAGGGAAGAAGAAAACTGAGCATGTTGAGAGGTTTGGTTGCAGCTACATTCTCGGCCGAGAAGAAGAGTCATGCGTTTTTGGATGTATGCCTTGCCATGAATGTTGACATATATAGAAATTTTAATGGCAAGTAGTAGTGCGGATGCGGCTTTGTCACCCACGCTTGTCGGCAAAAGTGTGGTAGTTGGGATAATGACCTCCACGCGTTTTCAACTTTGTCAGAGATCTTTGACAAAGTTGCACGTGTTATTTGAAAAGCCGAGATTGTGTCTGAAGAGCGTTGCCGAACTTTACGCAGGAAAATCCGGCTTTTAAGATTTGAAGAGTGGTGTCTCTTCAATTTTTTTGAATCGGTGGTTGTGTCGCCTCTATTTTTATAGAGGTATCGATCACCTCCAACATGCACACTTTGAAGATTGCCCATTCGTGAAAATCGTCTCCGGTGTATTTTGTTTTAACGGCCCTTTGAGATTTTACTTCATCCAACCCTTCTCTTTTAACACCTTTGAAAATGGTTAACCCATCTAACATTTGCTTAGATTTGAGTCTCAGCAGTGATACGGGTGCGCCGCGTCAGGGTAATGTATGGTGCCCGTCTTTCTTATCTTCTAGTGGCCCTCTTACAGGTGAAGACTCTGTGATGAAGGATGCAACAACAACTACAATAGTAGCTAGGAACCTCCTCACTCCTAGAGATAGTAGGCTGCTTTCAGGACGGTCCGATGAGTTGGCCGTTCAAGAGTCCCTAGCTCTCAGTGTTCAGTGTGCAGGCTCCGTGTCCAACATGGGCCAACGCCTACTTGCTCGATCCCGTCAAGTTGAATCATTGATGGCGGAGGTGGAAAATCTTAAACAAGAGATCCAACAGCTTAAGCGCGAGAATAGAGGTTTGCACGTGCTTGCAAATAATTATTCGACGAGCATGAAGAGGAAGCTTGATCAGCTGCAAGAATCTAAAGGTCGAATTCAAAGTGACCGTCAAAGGCTTGCGGCTTTCTTCCAGAGGCACATTTTTCCTGCGTCATCTAGCGTTCCACCAAGTATTGAGGCCTCGAATGATCTATCTTCGATGCCTCTCGCTCCTGGAGTTTTGCCAAGTAGTGGGGCTTCACGTGAACAACCTTTGTGAAAGCTCCATCTTTTTGTTTTTTTTTTTTTTTGTTTTGTACGCACTTGTAATTTCTTAGAGATCAATGGACATGCTTTATTTTATTCAGTACGTATATATCACCAAGATGTGTTATTTCCTTTCTTTTTTTTTTTTTTTGGTGATTTTGATAATGATTTTGCCGTACACATTTTATGCTCTTGCGGGCCAGGAGCGTTTGATTGTCACCTTTTAGGCTCGTGCGAACGAGGAGCTTTCGGTGCCGTTTGTAGTTTCAGCTCGTGCAGGCAAGGAGCTTTTGGTGCCGTTTGCAGTTTCAGCTCGTGCAGTCAAGGAACGTTTGTTGTCACCTTTTAGGCTCGTGCGAACGAGGAGCTTTTGGTGCCGTTTGCAGTTTCAGCTCATGCAGGCAAGGAGCGTTTGTTGTCACCTTTTAGGCTCGTGCGAACGAGGAGCTTTTGGTGTCGTTTGCAGTTTCAACTCGTGCAGACAAGGAGCTTTTGGTGTCGTTTGCAGTTTCAACTAGTGCAGGCAATGAGCTTTTGGTGCCGTTTGCAGTTTCAGCTCGTGCAGGCAAGGAGCGTTTGGTGCCGTTTGCAATTTCAAAACGTTTGTTGTCACCTTTTAGGCTCGTGCGAACGAGGAGCTTTTGGTGTCGTTTGCAGTTTCAACTCGTGCAGACAAGGAGCTTTTGGTGCCGTTTGCAGTTTCAGCTCATGCAGGCAAGGAGCGTTTGTTGTCACCTTTTAGGCTCGTGCGAACGAGGAGCTTTTGGTGTCGTTTGCAGTTTCAACTCGTGCAGGCAAGGAGCTTTTGGTGCCGTTTGCAGTTTCAGCTCGTGCAAGCAAGGAGCTTTTGGTGCCGTTTGCAGTTTCAGCTCATGCAGGCAAGGAGCGTTTGGTGCCGTTTGCAGTTTCAGCTCGTGCAGGCAAGGAACGTTTGTTGTCACCTCTTAGGCTCGTGCGAACGAGGAGCTTTTGGTGTCGTTTGCAGTTTCAACTCGTGCAGACAAGGAGCTTTTGGTGCCGTTTGCAGTTTCAGCTCATGCAGGTAAGGAACGTTTAGTGCCGTTTGCAGTTTCAACTCGTGCAGGCAAGGAACGTTTGTTGTCACCTTTTAGGCTCGTGCGAACGAGGAGCTTTTGGTATCGTTTGCAATTTCAACTCGTGCAGACAAGGAGCTTTTGGTGCCGTTTGCAGTTTCAACTCGTGCAGGCAAGGAACGTTTGTTGTCACCTTTTAGGCTCGTGCGAACGAGGAGTTTTTGATGTCGATCTCTAGGATTTCTTGGCGCTTCATCCTTGAAAGAATCAAGCTTCGAACGTCGCCTTTTTCTGCTAACCCATCGAACTTTTCTTCCTTTGGTGTTGTCTTCCTCTTTCCAAAAGGCTTCTCATTATCTTCAAATCTTTCCGAAGTTGATCGTCGCAGAGGAGAGATAGCTGTGTTGCTTTGTTTCTTAAGCTTTAACAACCTTTCAAAAACAGAGCTTTGGGATGTTGGCGCGTTAAGCCTCTTGAAGACAGAGGTTCGGTCTTGACTACCAATGCGATTAAGCACTGAAATTCTGGAGCTTGAATGGCTCATCCTATCGAAGACCGACGTCCGAGGGGCGGGTTTAGGCTCTTTTTGGTCTTGTTCAATGCTCACGCTGATGTGTTGAGCGCTAGCTTTCTTCACTTTGCTTGAAATCTTCACGGGTGCATTTGGTGTGAAGCCAAGTCCGGCTTTGTTGTTGTCAACTCCGTAACCATGCTCCTTCAACTTCTTTTGAGTTTTGGTGAGGTCACGTTCTTTGTCATTGACAGTGTTTGAAACCTTCTTTCCAGCCGCCTCAGAAGAAGCGAAGTCGTACCCGGCCTTTGACATGAGTTTGTAGGCGTTTGGGTCGAAACCTTCCTCGGTCCTCTTGGTTGGAAGAAAGCTTGATTCCACCTTCTTTGGTAGAGCTTTTATGAAGCCTTGTGGTAGTCTTGCGGCCTTAGCACCCCCTAGCTGTGTCAGAGGCAAAACTGCATTCGTCTTGAGCAACTTTACATTATCCATGTGCCACTGTGTGTCGGCTTTTCTTGTTCCAGTTTCGAATGGAGATTGACCATTCTTTCTTCTTGACATCGGGATATACCGGAATATGGGTGCGTTCGGTCCTTCTGACGGCATCCTACTCCCTTTGGTTGTTGCAGGTTTAGCAAACTCGTCACCGTCTTTGCTTGAAGATGGCACGGCCTGCTCTTTTTGCTTTTTAGGCATGGCTTGCCACTCCTGCTTTTTAGGTGCTGCTTTGCCCGTGGATTTGATCTCTTCCGGAAGAGCTTCGGGTACCATGTCTTCGTCCATGTAGAACTTGGCGTCTGCAAAGTGTGATTCGGCTTCGGTGAATGGCTTGGTGTCACCTTGGATCACCTTCACTCCTTCTCGGTAAAATTTTAGGCATTGGTAAAGGGTGGACGGCACTACCCCATTTGCGTGGATCCAAGGTCTTCCTAAGAGCAAGCTGTAGGAAGTTCTTGCATCAATCACGTGGAATATCATGCTTGATTTGAGGATAGAGATGAGAGGTAGAGATGTCCCATCGGGCGTGCCAAATTTGTGAACACGAAAAATTCCTGAAACAAGAAATAAGAATACGTGTACAAAAATAATTTTTTTTTTAATGATTTTGGGGTTACGATCTCTCTCAAATTTGGTCCTCTGATTCTATCTTCGTAGGCTGTAGGTTTGTGGATGAGTTGTTGATCCAAAGGGTCGTCGGGGCTTGATCTAAGGATGAACAGTTGATGAACGGATCTTCAAAGGGCGTTGGGCTTGATCTTGAAGAATGAGTGTATGGGTTTGTTGAGGTTGTTGATCCAAAGGGCCATTGGGGCTTGATCTTAAGATGAACAGTTGATGAATGAATCTTCAAGGGGCGTTGGGCTTGATCTTGAAGAATGGGTGTATGGATTTCTTCAAGGGCTTTTGGGCTTGATCTTGAAAGTTGATGGATGAGCAGATCTTCAAGGGCTTTTGGGCTTAGTCTTGAAGAACGATTGGATGTGTGGATTTGTTGAGGTTGTTGATCCAAAGGGCCGTTGGGGCTTGATCTTAGGATGAACGGATGATGAATGATGAACATTTTCTTCAAGGGGCCGTCGGGGCTTGATCTTGAGTTGGTGGGAGTTCTTCAAGGGCCGTTGGGGCTTGATCTTGAAGGAGGATTTGACGAAGAACGAAGAGTGCTTTCTTGATCCTTCGGGATTTTCTTGAGAGCTTTAGAACTTTAAGGCTTCAAGATTTTGGTCCCCCCTGTGTGGGGAGTATTCTCTTCCATTTTGGGAGTAGAGAAATGTATTTGTGAATTGGTTTTTATTCCTCTTGATGGAGAAGCCTATTTATAGGTTTTGAGAGTGAATCACCACCATTCATTTTTTTGGTGAAGTGAGTGGAGGTTGTAGGTGAAGTAAGTGGAGGTTGTATGTGAAGTGAGTGGAGGTTGTAGGTGAAGTAAGTGGATGTTGTAGGTGAAGTAAGTGTGTGAGGTTGGTGAAGTAAATAAATGTTGTAATTTTAATACATTGGTTAACATTTATTTTACTGAAATTTCGATGTCTACACTGACATGGTGGGTCTTTCTAAACTGTGCGGCGTTAAAACTGCGCCGGTGAGTGGACGTTGTTGTTCTCTTTGTTTTCTAAAGCGAGGGTTGCGGCCGTAACTCGATCCATGACAATGACGTGGACTTTTTTTTCTTTTTTAATTTTTTTTATATTTTTTTTTTTTTGGTTAAATAATACATTTTATTAAATTAAATATTAACTATTAACGAGATTTGAACTCACGCTGTCATATAAAAGTTTAACACTTTTTCACCATTGTAGTAAAGCCACATGCTTTTTATATTTAATCATTAGATGATGAATGTTGTAAGGGATTTGAATCCTATCCAAATCCTCTAGAGATCCTCACATCTTATCGGTTATCTTATATTGTGTGATCGATAATCATTTTGAATTTTTTATTTAAAATTAAACACTAATAGTATCTAATAAAAGTTGACCGTATGATGTGCAATGAACGGATATGATCTAAGAATTCTTAAGATCCTTGTAAAGAGAATTCAAAGAAGATTATCATCCTGCTATCAGTATTGTAACTAGGTTTAAATTTCATGGCCTGAATACAGTATTTATATTTATTTAGTATATTTATCGGGTAACGGTCACATAGCTATGGCCAAAAATGATACTTTCTTTTTAATTGTAAATGACAAATGTATTAAGAAATAGATATATTAATGATTAATCGTTCTTAAATCATAACCCAAAAATATTTGTAGCAAAATCAAAACTTTAAACAAATAAATGAAAATTAATTTTTATGGCCGCGTGGAGTTTTGTATCCCATAGCAAAAGGGTCCATGAGACCGAGAGAGAATCCTCGTTGAATTCTCTTTGTGAGGATTATAAGATCCTCCAATCACATTCGTTTATCGTATATTGTGCAGTCAATTTTTCTAATTTTAAATAAAAAATTATAATAATTTCTCACCACACGATATACGATAAACGAATATGATTGAATGATCACCAGAATTCTCACAAAAAGGATTGGGCGAAGATCTTCCTGGCCATAGGACCATTATTTGGTGATGGTTTGTTCGTAACTTGATAGGGAAGGATCCGATCAATATTTCATGTGTTACGTCATGTGGGAAAAAAGAAGAAGGAAAATACTACTTTTATTTTGTGAAATGACAATTAAGGTCACTAGAGTAATGTGAAGTCGTTAACATTGAGACCTTGTGAATCGAACCTAATACATTTAAATTTTTTTATATACTAAAATGCGGAGTAGTAAATTAATTGTGAACTCGTCATTCACAATATACAAATTTAAGGTCTTTAACTTACAAGTGAAAGTAATACTTATAAACTGTAATACTACGTGGCAGCGCATCTGCTTACAAGTGTATGAAAATATAACTAAGATTTACGGTGCTAATTGACAGTATGCCAAAAAAAAAAAGCTAACAATAGACTTTAAACACGAAAATTCGTCATTCACAATATACAAACTTAAGGTCTCTAATTTACAAGTGAAAGTAATACTTATAAATCGTGATACCACGTGGCAACGCATCTGTTTATAAGTGTATGAAAATATGACTAAGATTTACAGTGCTAATCGACAATATGCCAAAAAAAGGTTAACAGTAGACTATAAACACAAAAATCTTGTAACAAATGAAACAAAAACACATGTACAAACTAATAATTGTATTAATGAGTTTAGGGTTACAATCTCTTTACAATTTGAATCCTCTGATTCGATCTCCGAAATGTAAGGTGTGGAGTGTTGTTGACCCGATGGTCGTGATGACTTAATCTCAAATGAACAAACGCCTCAAGATTTTGGCTTGCGGTGATGGAAGAATCAGCACGTGTAGTGGTACTTGACTAGTTATTTTCCACCAAATGTCGACATGTATCCTCAATGACTCATCTGTCCTCGCATGCCACGTAAACCCTCGCATGCCGAAATTTAATGCATTGGTGAACATTTATTTTCACCGAAATTAACTTGTCTACGTAGACATAATAACAAAAACCAGTTAAAATTATTTAATTGATATTGCAATATATTCATTTGAATATCTGATAATACACATCAAGAGCTTAAACAGCCCCCAACCCTTGGCCGCAAAACCCCACCCCCCCCACCCCACCCCCTCACTACACTCAAAATGCTAATAGTACACAGCAAATTACAATGCCAGCCTGATTATTCCGGCATATGATACAACGGCAGCTTCCCATAACTTACAAACAAATTACAACGCCGGCCTCTACTCAAAAGCTACCTCGTTGAGTAAAAAGAAGCAGCTCGTCTCAGCACTCCAGTAGCCACCTTTCATCACCAGTAACCAAGATCAGTGACCCACACCACAAAATGATGTTTCCATTCACCAAGGCTTGCGAAAGGCAAGAGGCCGCAAAACACTGGAAGAAGTAGAAACAAAATAGCAAAGAACACCACTTGCCGGATACAGTATGGTAACCTTGTTTTTCTTTTTGCTCCTTGGGACGCATCAACTGATCCATACAGGATAAGGTACAAGGTCGATGTAAAGACATTACATAAGAAGTGCAGCGCGCAAAAAATCTCCCACCACATAACCCAAATATTACCGTTCCCTCCCAATGTGTCTATGCAGAACTTGCCCGCAGTACCACACAAAAGTCCCAATAGCAAGACTATGTAAGTTACTGGCATTATCCGTTTTGCAGTTGCTGAGCAATGGAGGAAGACGAAAGTAATTGCAACAATCGTTAAGAGACCAATTAGCGCTCGAGATACAACATGAACCTTACACCATAGAACATTAAACCATGAATTGAAAGATGTCATTGGATCCCAGGCTTCCCATCTCAACCAAGACTTCGAACCCTGAGACAAAAAAGAATCACTAAGATTTCCCAGACAAAAATCAATGTTAGTGCATGAAGTGGAGAAACATCATATTTCATGCATATGATTTTTCTTCCAGTAGAATAACTACATTTTCCAAAAGGTTTGGAATTGGTTTTTAAAGTCGGCCACGACGTTCGGTTTTTTTAAACTTACAACGTCAAGTTTTAGAATTTCATGAATTTAACCCTCTGTCAGATTGATCATTACTTCTGCTGTTTAAGTTGATGATGTGGGAACTGGCAACTGTGGGACCCATTTTTGTGCTGATGTGTGGAAGAAAAACCATACAAGAAACAATTTTATTAATATCCTAAATCCTATTAGTTTTTACCTATCTCTGCGCTTTTAAATTTTTTATTAACTTTCTTCCCAACGTTAGCATAAAAAATGAATTTCGTAATTGCTGCATCACCAATTAAGCAAAACCGAACTTAATCATCACAAAAGCTTTTAGTTAATGTAATCTTAAAACTTCAGGGTGTCAAATGCTAACATAATAACATCAAAAACCTTGTGGTCCATCTTGAAAGCCACCCGAAACCTTGGGGGGAAAATGTAGTTTATACTAAAAACCAATACAACAGAATGCAATAATAATCAACCTCGACTAACCAAATTCTTAAATTCTAAAGATTTAAAAAGCTACATAGCTGAACCCTGAAATTATAGCTTTAAAAGAATAAAACCAAATGAAGTGAACCTAATTTCTTAGCTTGCGTCTAAGCCCAACTAATCATAATTTTCTTTTAGTACTGGTCATCGGATAGTCTTCCCTCTATAGTAAAATTAAATCCTAAATATTTTCCTATGAGATTTTCTCACATAGAATCAATTGATGAGGTAACTCTATGAACAGTCCAAAGATCCAAAAATCTGAAGCCAATGAATAGTTCAGGCTGTTCTTGAAGATCTTTCTATGAATGCGACCAAGAAAGAGGTTGCTGCTGATTTTTCATACATACAGCTTAGTATGAGAGATTTATTTTTCCTAGATACTGTGTCTCGGTATTTTTCCTACATCAACACGTAAACAAAAAGAGTATAGCGGAGATGAGAATGCTTCGTTGGATGTGTGGGCACACGAGAAAGGACAAGATTAGGAATGAGGATATCTGAAGTAAATTAGGAGTAGCTGAAAATGAAGACAAGATGAGAGAGAATCGGTTAAGGTGGTTTGGACATGTGAAACGAAGACCTACAGACACTCTGGTTAGAAGATGTGATTACGAGAAAGGGGCTCAAGGCCAAAGGGTTAAGGGAAGACCTAAGAAGACTTGGAAAGGAACTCTAAGAAAGACTTGGACTACTTAGATCTGACAGAAGAAATGGCACAAAACCGAGCGCACTGGTGCTCTAGTGGGGTAAGGCTTTGTTGATTTTGTTTTGAACTGTGTCTTGGTATTCTCTCGCATTGTAAACAATTTGCAACATCTTGTCAACAGGGTTATGTGTACTTGTGTAGGAAAGCCAATTCATAGCAGCACTGACAAATAAGTGAACCTTGTACCAAATCAGATAAAGCCAGAGAGAAAAAGGGAAATACCTTTGTTGAAGGAGATGTACAGGATGCAGTTCCTTCTGTAAGTCTTTCATATGAATAGACATAAACACCATACATCAGGAATCCAGTCATGACAAGCAAACCAAAAACTAGACAGTCATTACACCTTCGAAGCAGCTCAGCATGTCTGATTTCTTCTAATTGACTCTTAAACTTTTCAGCTTTAAATGATTGCTTTGATATGCCCATAGCAAATTTTGATCTCTCCAGTTGATTAGAATCATAGTGGAGATCCAGCTGTGTCTCTTTCATCTTCAGTCTTTGCATTGTAAGATTAAGCTCCAATGTTTTGAGGTCATTTGCACGGGCTTGCTCCATGACAGATTTCCCAATAGTTTTAAGAATAGACTGGTTGGTTCCAGATTCAGAAGTCATTGGGAAAACACAAGCCAACTGGTTTGTTTGCCCATGCAAAGAGAGCTCCAGATTAAGAGAATTTGTTAACATATTCTGCTGTACTTCGTCTCTATAATTTAAACAACCCAGGGTTGCATTAGTGTGGGGAATCTCTTCTGAGTGACAATCTTCTATAACAGAACTGCTTTCTCTTCTTAAACAATCATCATGCTCGTCATGAGGCACATGCAGATTTGACCTGTCCATGTTTTGGTGGCTTGAGATATATTCCCTGTTTTCTGTAGATGATTCCTTGATCGATTTTAGAGTCCTCAAGGTGCTTCCAAATGATTCTTCAAAGTTCCTGATAAAACAATCAAATGTGTTCCCAAAATCCTGTTGGGACATAGGCATTCAAGGAAGATAAATACCACTTTAGCATCTAGGACCTGTGGGGCGTTGATTATGAACGACAAGAAGGAACTTCTAAAACCACTTTCAATGATGAATCAGCAGTTAGGTCTGGCTTACATTGGCTAAAGATTCTCTGACAGCTGAAGCACATATCTGCATTACAGAAAGATTATATTAGTTGATTCCCTATTATCTAAATTTAATTTGAGAAAAAACAAAAAAACACTATATGAAGGATGGAGAAAAGAAAAGTTCAACCCCACCATTACAGACAGGCTTCACTTTTTGTGTGACAACAATTTCATCAATTGAAGTAAAACACCTCATATCACAAGCCAAAATGTCACTATAAGGGTAACTTTGGCCATATGAACATGCAGTTTTCTTTAGTAGTAAACAAGTAACGGTCAATTACATGTCCAATGGACTAACTAACTATAAATAGTGAAGTTTGAAAATGAAAGAAATTAAATACAAACAGATAACTGATGGTGTAAGGTAAAGCTTATTGTTGATGTAGGTCGTCTAGGATGGAAAGAAGAATACCTTAGCAAGATGATCAGATGACATCCCTCCACCTAGCTCACCATTCCTTTCCAGAATCTGGAATGAGAAAGCATCAAACCCAAATTGTCAATGTTTAATAGTTACTAAGAATTACAAAAACTGGAAATGAAGCATATAGAAGTTATCTCTGAAAGAACCACAATTAGCCAGATAGGAATCACCATGTGAAAGTAACAGCTGGAGGAAGAATGACCACATGAAACTAACACCAGAAAAACCCAAGAGGCAAGACTAAAGAAAAGAAATTAAAGATGAAGACCAAATGAATTTTCAAAAACACGAAAAATAAAATAATACCATGTAAATAAAATACTGTTTCCGCCATAAAGTAATAAAGCTAGAATATGTAAAACAAACACCAAGCACCTTCAACCGACATAGGATTTCTACGTTTAGCATGGACCACATCTGTAATTACATCCTCACAAATCCATTTCGCTGAAGCTTTACAGGACCAACAACATGATATCCACATTCATACGCAGGAGCATATTACTTAAGAAATAGAACACAAAGATACTATACTCATAATCTATAATTCGCAAACACCAAATCATGTTTAAACCAGAAAAAGAATCGCTACATAAACAAATACCAACAAGCCGCAACCCCAGGCTAATCCAAATATGTTCCATATTTCCTTAAAGAGCGACAATTAACAATATTTTGTACATATAAATCCCCACCAGCCAATACCTATTTAACCACTGCCCGTCAATGCTTGTAAAGAAGCTCATTACTATTAAACATGAAATCAAAAGACACAACTTCATATCAACACAACATTGTGAACTACAAAAATAACGCAGCATCGGCCACCAAATCCAAATCATCCACGGTTCAATTTCAGAAACTAACGACATAATTCTTTGAATTAAAGCATAAACTCAGCTCACAGTTACCTAGCTACGCAAACTTCAACTGCATTAAGCCCATTCCAGAGTCCAATAACAAAAAAATAAACTTCAAGAGAGTTGAAGAAGCCGAATCACAAACAACTAATGCTTAAATGTCACAACTTTTCCACACACACCAAAAACGAATGCCGAAATTCAACTAAAGATATAAAATTTACACATGAACATCAATTAATTATTCAAAACCCGCAATTTCGCAAATCAAACACAGAACAAATACCCACCAAACAACCAAAATAGAAAAAATGGGACCTGGGCAACAAAAGCTGCAATTGACATCCCCAGCCGAAACGCAATCTCGTCTGCATTAGGGTTTCTTCGAGACGCCGTGGAAACCACCTTAGGGGTTCGGCGCTTGCCCGCCACGCGTGTTCCTCTGACAGACGAACCCGAAGATATTGAAGCAGAAGAAGAGGAGGACGCTGCAGAAGGGTCTCTTAATGCCCTCTTCTTCGCCTTCTTTTTGTTCCTGCCAATGGGTTTTTCTGGGCTTGCATCACCCGGCAAAGAGTTTGGGACCGCCGGATTTGAAGGGTTGGGGTTGGCATCAACGGTGGTGGTGGTGGTGGTGGTGGTGTTTTCATGGTCTGCGGCGTCGGGTTGATCGGCGGGAACGGAAGGAGTGGAGTCCATGGAACGCAAGGAAAGGTGGGAAAGGGAGCAACGTTTCCTTCATAAATATTTGAAAAGTAGTCAGACCTTTCGATACGGTTGTGGTTTTTATTGGCTTATTCAAGCTACTTTTCCTATTTTTCTCTCCTTTTTCTTTACTTTTGGGTTTTAATCGCGTTATTCTCTTCTGTTTTATCAACTATCAGTTTATTCCAAACTGATCAATTTCATTCCTCATTATGTCTTGTTTCACTTCTCAAATTTGTTCTCGTCATCCAACATCATTAAAAAAACCTGTTAGGCCATCTCTAACCGAAAGGTCCAAAGGGTCGAAAATAGCCCAAAAATCATCTCCAACTGAGGGCTAGGTCAGAGGTCTCGTAGAATCTAAGAGGGCCCACATAATCTGAAAGCGCTAAAGAGTTGGAGGGCTGGCTGCCTGGGCTGGTCAGAAAATATACCAATCCTATCAGATATCATCGATAGGAATAGATTTGTATTATCCATATAGAGTCCACCAACCCAATCATGCGTTGCTAATGGACTACATAAATGTCAATTTTAAAAGCGTTCTCAATATACTGATTATATAACACTTGCATTTCTTGTTATTGATGATGAGATTCCACCAACTTACAAAGAAGCAATCAAAAGTTTAAAGTTTGGAGATTGGAATGTGTCTATGGATGAGGAGATGGATCAATTCATAAGAATGAAACTTGGAAAGAAGAGAAAGCAAATGGGTGCAAATGGGTTTATGCTAAGAAGTTGAAATCTTCGAGAGAAGGCAATGTAAGATTTGTGGACCCTAAAATAATTCCAAAAATTCTAGAGGCGACACGTGGACTTTTGCTCAAGAAAGACAAGATTGCCCTCATTAAATGGGCATGCTCCTCATATACTCTCACGCGCAACTCACACCCCTGAAGGTCCATGCAGCTGAATATGACTGTCCACAGCTCACCTCCCCTTGGCAAGGAAAAGTCAAAGCTTAATCTCTTCCTTTGAAGGCAGCCCGCCTTTCTTCCAACGGAGAGGACTGAGTAGCCAACGCCACTGACGGTACTTAGCAAGAATGCCCAAGGTGATGTGCACCTCCTTCATATCCACCAAAGTTCTTGGAGTTGAGCCAAAATCCGAATCTACACGAAGTCAGAAAGACGATCAATAAATTGAAGTCATGGAGCAGCTCAACAAAAAATTTAAGCAGGCCAGGAATGAAGTAGTTCACTTACCACTTATAAATACAGTCGGAACACGTAGCTCAGACGAGGAGTCGGACTCTCACTCTCCACTTAACTCCAAGGTATCTCTTGCCCACGCATGATCACCTTTGTGGGAAGCATCAAGCAACCTATGGCGAAACCTCAACTGCCTCATGCCTTCCTTGTGGCCAATTTCGAAGAAGTACTAGAACTCATTGATGGTCAAGCCAAGATCAAAGAACCTGCTCAAGTTCCAAAATCCCACCACCACACGAACTGCATTCGAGGAGCACTGAGCAGACACGCATTTCATGGAGCAGATCACCTCCTGGAAAAAGACGCGCCATAGAAAAAGTAAATCCCAACATGAAGTAATATGGATGGAATTTGATGGCCTTCTTCCTAGCAGTGGCACCCTCACCGCATGGTTCACGGCCCCCATCATCCTTCACCCACTTGACTTGAACCCCTAACAGAATCGCATGCTTGTACGTCTCGAGAAAATCCCAAAATAGCTCATCGAAATTGATCTTGACATGTGCAGCCTTGAAGTAGCACACCTTGACAGTAAAAAGGTGGATGATATTCGTCACTTTTACCATCGGAGGAAGACATCTCAAAATTTCTGCAAAATACTACGAAGAAAAATATTTAGAAGGCAGCTCGCGAGAAGAAAAAAAAAGAAAAAAAAAAATATATATATATATATATGTATAAAGGGGGGGATCGCAGAGCCTAGCGCCCCAACGCCAGGCCCCATGGCCCAACTCGCTAGCTCGGCTAGGCCATAAAGGCCTAACCCTTACACATACTTTCCTCCAGCACAGGCCCAAATCGCTGGAGCCTAGCTATGCGTTAGGCCCTACATCCCCGACCCCTGCCATCTCTATCTCGAGCCCAGCATGCTCAATAAAGCCCAAGGCTTTTTGGCCCACCTTGCCAGCAAGAGAGACCCGGCCCGTGCTTGTCTTTTTGTTTTTCGCCCTTCATAGCAGGGCCGAGCATGCTTCTCCATGCTTGGCCGTGCCAAGCTTAAACCCATAAGGGTTAAAGCTTCATAGCTCGCCTAACTCCGCGCCTAGCGCGCCTGCACCTTGACCCAGCCAAGCCGAGCTCTAGTTCACACCATCCAAGCTTCGCTGTTGCACCCCATGTGCATCCAGCAGCCCCGTGACACCCTTACCACGTGTTTCACACGTCCTCGCCCCTTGCCGAGCCAATTTTTCAAGCTCCAAGACTCCCAAGAATTAAGAAGAAGAAAATTCAATTCTTACCTTGGTGCGGCATGAATAAGAAGAAGAACAACAATGAGAGACGACTTTTTGCAAGGCAAGAGAAAAAGAAAGCTAGGAGAGGGGGAACAAATTTCCTCTAGCTTCTCTTTTCCTTGTTGGAATGATGATTGTTCTCCAAATTTATTTAATCCCCTGCTTAAGGGAGAATTCAATAGGTATTGAGGGCAATTGGTTTCCTTTTCCTAGAAAAAGTCTATCTCCAAATCAAGGAAAGAGATTTAATTCAAATTGGGACACAACGCTACAAGCCCATGCAACTTGGGATTTTTACACCTATTGCCATTTTCCTACGTACATCCCAGCAGGTGTGGTGACATTTGTGGAGCCTAAAATAATCTCAAAAATTCAAAAGGCGACACGTGGACTTTTGCTTAGGAAAAACAAGATTGCCCTCATTAAATAGGCAAGCTCCTCAGATACTCCCACGCGTAGCTCAGACCCCTGAAGGTCCATGCAACTGAACACGACTACCCACAGCTCACCTGCCATTGGCAAGGAAAAGTCAAAGCACTAAAGATAAGGATTAATTACCCAAATCCTATCTTTAATACATTGCCAATTGAAGATTGACTCCATTCAAGTAAGTACTTCTTATTTAAATCAATTAGGGATACTTACTCCATTATCTTAAGATATTATTTCGTATTTAATATATTGAGAATATTTCTTCATAAACCTTGGCCAATAGGATGCTATCAGGTTATGTGTAACCCTAACACCATGGCCGACCCTCTCCCCTATATATATATATCCCCAATTCTACCAAATTTCGTAAAGCTTTTGCTACCCCTAAAAGCCCTAAACACTTACTCTTTTTCAAAGAAACTAACTTAGGCATCAGATATCCATTGGCCTAAACCCCCCCCCCCCAACAAAAAACCACCTCTAGGGAGCATGAGGTTTAGGTCCTTAATCAGTGGTGTTGATTGTTTTGCAGGTGCATTTTCATCAAAGCTAGAGATGGTGGAAATTTGTATCGACAAGATTCAAAGCAGATTAGTAGTTAAAGGCTACTCTGAAGGAAAAGTTTTGTCCTAGCTAAGAACATGTGAGAACATTTGAACACATAAGCAAACTAATAACACTTTAAAGTAGGCATGCATTCAAAAACAATTCTAAAACACATGACTTTCAAAGCCTAGTAAATGGTGAACCACAAGACTATTTAACAACATTAAAGAGAATGAAGGATTTTGAGATTCATTACCCTTGAAGCTCGTCCTTGTTTACACAAGGGATTCGCCCAAGTGGAGAGCCTTCAAGTCACCTCCTAGCTCCTTAGATCTTCCTTGTGATTTTCTTCCTTTTGATACTCCTTTGCTCCTTGAGGATGTGAGCAAAGGATCTCCAAGAACGCCAAAGGTTTGGTGTCTCTAAGTCTTCACACCAAGGATGAGATGTGAAGATGAAATGGATGACTTAGATGAAGAAAGATTGCTAGCTATCCTTCCCCTAAGTGGCCGACCTTTATAGAGAAAAAGAGAGAAAAGGTTTCTCTTCTTTGCCTCAAGAAAACCCTAATGAAGGAATGGCTATAAAGTTGCTTTTATACCACCTCACAAGTGAGTGGCAAACTTGTAATAAGTCAACCAACACACTCTCCCTAAGTGGCCGGTTTTAGTTTTGTTTTTGGGCTATTTTTCCATTTCGTTTTAGTTGTGACACAACATAAACTCAATGGGCCTTGTGGACCAAAAACCTTTTTGGGCCCCGAAACCCGAAAACCCGAAACTAACTTAAAAGGCCCAACACGAACCTTTTGTATAATTAATTAACTAATTAATTAATCTTAACCATTCTCAATTAAACCATTTAATTGATTATCCGTCTCTTTTATATCTTCACATCCATCCTTACTCGGTGTACGATCCATTAGGTTCCATTTAGCGAGGCAGTAGGCGATTGTTACTCTTAACGATATTAAAGCATTTGTCAAAATGCCTATTCTTTTGATGAGCCCTGGGTTCCTTGCCTTGACCTATCGCTCCACTATTATCACAATACAAAGTTACTGGTGATGTAATGGTTGGAACCACTCCAAGTTCAGTAATGAACTTCTTCATGCATAACGCTTCTTTGCCGACTTCATCTGCAGTGACATATTTAACCTCCGTCATGGAATCAGCAATTACATCTTGTTTCTTACTTTTCCAACTAACAACCCCACCATTCAGAGTGAACACATATCTAGAGTTGGAACTTCTAGCATCGACATTAGATTGGAAATCTGTGTTTATATAGGCTTCTACTTGCAACTCTGTCGCTCTTCCATAAACGAGGAACATGTCCTTAGTTCTTCTTAAGTACTTAAGGACCATCTTGACAGCTGCCCAATGTTCTGATCCTAGGTTAGATTGATATCGACTAGTAATGCTCACAGCATATTCGATATCAGGCCTTGTGCATATCATGGCATACATAAGACTTCCTATGGCGGAAGCATAAGGAATAACACTCATCTGCCGTATTTCTTCAAGAGTATTAGGTCCTATGGATTTAGAAAGGTGAATTCCATGTCTCACAGGAAGAAAAACTTTCTTAGATTGTTCCATCTAGAACCTATTTATCACCTTATCTATGTACATAGATTGGGATAATCCAATCAATTTTCTAGATCTATCACGATAGAGCTTTATCCCAAGCACATAAGATGCATCTCCCAAATCTTTCATGTGGAAGGTTTTGGACAACCACACTTTTACAGAAGAAAGTATTGCAGTGTCATTACCGAATAGTAATATGTCATCTACATATAACACTAGGAATACAACTGCATCCTCAACGACCTTTTGATAAACATAATTGTCATCTTTGTTTTGAGTAAAATTAAATGATTTGATTTCAATATCAAAACGAATGTTCCAACTCTTGGAGGCTTGCCATAAATAGACCTCTGAAGCTTGCATACCTTAGTTTTTTCAGACTTGGACATGAAACCTTCAGGTTGAGTCATATAGAGCTCTTCCTCTAGGTAGCCATTTAGAAATGCCGTCATCACGTCCATTTGCCATATCTCATAATCATGGTACTCAACTATAGCAAGCAAAATCCGAATTGACTTAATCATGGCTATAGGAAAGAAGGTTTCTTCATAGTCAATCCCTTCTCGTTACCTGTAACCCTTGGCTACTAGTCTAGCCTTATAAGTCTCCACGTTCCCATCAGTGCCTATCTTCCTCTTGAAGACCCATTTGTTTCCAACAGGTATTATACCTTCTGGAGGGTCTACAAGAGTCTAGACTTGATTTTGATACATGGAATCCATCTCGGATATCATGGCCTCTCGCCATCTCTTTGAATCAATGTCGAACATTGCTTTAGTGTAGTCTCTAGGGTATTCTTTTGTGTCATTGTCACCTAGAAGGTGCAATTCCCCAAAGTCATTATCCAAGCTATACCTCTTAGGTGGCTTGTTGACCCGTTTAGATCTACGTGGAGTTAGGGGTCTAGGAACAGAGTTGTCCATCTGTTGATTGCTTGTTTGTGGCTCATTAGGAATCTCTTTCAATGCCATTATTCTTTTGCCAGTTCCATTGAGAATGAATTCATTCTCAAGGAATATAGCAGTTATGGCGATAAAGACTTTATGGTCGTCAAGGTGATAAAATTCGTATCCATAGGTTTGTTTAAGATACCCCACAAAATAACATTTAACAGATCTTGCTTTAAGCTTTCATGCATCTTGTTTCTTAACGTATGCAGGACAAACCCAAATCTTAAGATATTTAAGACTTGGCTTCTTCCCATACCATATCTCATATGGTGTTTGTGGAACAGATTTAGAAGGCACTGCATTTAGCAAATAAGCTATTGTGTATAGTGCATATCCCCAAAATGATATTGGTAGATTAGCGGAACTCATCATAGAACGAACCATATTCATCAAGGTTCGGTTTTTCCTCTCAGAAACTCCGTTATGTTGAGGAGTTCCTAGTGGAGTCCACTGTGATAATATTCCACACTCTTTGAGATAATCTAGGAATTCAGTACTCAGATACTCACCCCCTCGATCTAATCTTAGGGTCTTTACCTGTTTCCCAGTTTGCTTTCCTACTTCATTATTGAATTTTTTGAACTTTTCAAAGGATTTTGACTTGTACTTCATAAGATACACATAGCCAAACCGAGAGTAATCATCGGTGAATATGATATATTAGGAGAAACCTCCCCTTGATGTGATGGACATAGGTCCACATACATCTATGTGGATTAACGCTAGTATATATTTGGCCCACTCTCCTTTCCTAGTGAATGGAGATTTAGACATTTTCCCTAGTAGACAAGGTTCACAAGTGCCCATGTGGTCATTACCCAATGGGCTAAGATATCTGTCTTTCGACATCTTGCAAATCTTATCCTAGTTTACATGTCCAAGTTTAAGATGCCAAAGTCTAACTTGGTTAACTTCATCTCTAGCCCTTTTGGGTTTTGAGGTAATGTCGCTCTCAGGGTTGGTTTGGTATTGCTGTGTTTTGAAAAAAAGTTGCTTCTGCTGTGCTGTGAGAATAAGCAGCAAGGTGTTTGGTAAACTTTTTTGTAAAAGTGCTTTTGGAAAAAAAAAAAAAAAAACAGTATAATAGTGTTTGGTAAACTTTTATGTAAAACAACTGTGACTGTGTGAAATGACCAAAAAGGGTATAATACTAGATGTGCTATTTATTTAATTTTCTTAACAAATAAAAGTGAATTACTAAATATACTTTATTTTTAAAAGAAAAATATTTATAAATTTTATCTTAAATATTAATTAGTATGACAAACTAATTCAATTGAAATATTTTAGATTGAATAGCTATGATTCATTAGTACAATATTGTTAATGTACTTGAAAGTAGTCTAATTAGATGCATTCATCAAATCCAGTCCTACCAACCAAGCTTCAATTCCTTTCTCTGTCTCTCTCTCAATTTTCCCAGTTCTGTTTCCTGTCTCTGTCTCTCTTTCAATTTTCCCGAGAAAATTCAACATCAACAACCAAATCATGGAAGAAAATCACATTGCAGCTTTCAAATCAATCGCCAACGTCGACTACCACGACACCACATCCACCGCCGACCACCACGACACCGCATCCACCGCCATAAACGACTACAACAATATCCATCACACCCATGCCAACAAAGACCACGACTAGCAGAAGGTCACCGCGAAACGCCTGAGGAAGAAGAAAGAATCAAACACCGAAGTAATCAACAATCAGAGCAAGCTCGTCCCCAGCATCGTGAGTGCCAACGGAAACGACATTTTCCAGTAGCTAGAGAAACAATTAGAAAACCGGCGCCGATGGATTCTTAAAGCTCAGAGGGCCAATGTCGACCTCGACGATGTTGCTCCAGCGATATCGAAGCTTAGGTTCGACGACGAGGATAGGGATAATAGCGATGATGAAGCTGCGGCGCAGAACGTGAAGGCCGAGGAGGCGAAGAAGGGTAGGATTGCCAAAAACTTTTATTAAAGGGTCACTGTTCACCCGCATTTAGGTTTGCGCAGAAGTTGAAAAGCTAGTTTTTTAAAGCTGCCTTTTGCTGCTTCTATTTTTTGGCTTTTTTTCACCTAAAACTATGAAAAACAGCTGAAGTTGGGAGTTTACCAAACACCAAAAACTCTCCCAGTTTTTTTTAAAATCACCTTAACCCCAAACCATACCTCAATACAGTGCATCCCACTACTTGTTTCTAGGTAAAAAAGTTCCTCTATCATATTACCATGAGAGCTTATATGACTGTTCAAGTATAAAGTGCAACTCATTTTGTCAAACAATACTAAGTTCCCATCTCGTAAAAGTATAGAGATGGAAATCAAATTCTTTATACAAGAAGGAAAATATAAACAATTTTTAGGTTCCAAGACTTCCCCAGAGGGTAGTTTAAGCATGTAGGTGCCTACTGCTTTTGCAGAGATTTTAGTGTCGTTCCCAACTCGCACAATCATCTCCCTATTGCGCAGTGACTTGCTCCCTGTTAGTCTCTGCAATGAATTGCAGATATGTTGACTAACACTTGAATCAAATATCCAGGAATTGGAGCTTACTGTAAAAGCATTCTCTATGACAAAAATAGTCCCTTCAACAGTTCGTGTCATAAGGCTCGCAATGCGCACCCTGTATTTCTTCTTCCAACGTTCATCCTTTCTACAATGAAAGCATGTTCCTTTGGATTTTCTTGCCTTCTTCTTATGCAACCTTTTCCTTGTGATTGCATTCTCACTCCCACTGTCCTTTTTGAAACTTTGTTCAAACTCACAACACATGTCAATCATCTTGGTAAAAGTATGATCAAATCTATTCACTTTATAGTTTACTATAAACTTAATGAAATCATCCGAGAGAGATGGAAGGAAAAAATCTTGGGCCATTTTCCTATCGATGCAAGTTCCTAAACTCTCAAGATCTTGAAAGATCTTTTCCATCTTTTGTCCATGTTTTTGGACCGATGTCCCCTTTGCCATTTTGGCATTCAATAGACTACAAACATTTGAGAATCGTACGTTACTTGTCTCAATGTTATGCATCTTACGCAAACTATCAATCATGGCACAAGAAGTGTCCATATGCTCATATAGCTTCTTAAGCTCCTAACTAAGTGAAGTGAGGATTAAGCATTTGGCTTGTAAGTCATTCTCATAGTGTTTAGCATAATTTCGACACTTCTCATTTGAAGCTAGTTTCGTAGGAGGTACAAGAGGAGGGGATTACTTAAGCACATACGATATGTCATTCATCTTTGAGACATTCTCAATGTGATGATACCAAGCAAGGAAACGTTGGCCTCTAAGGCCCATTTTGTCAAAGTATAATGGTAGGTGTAATTTTAGGCATGTTGTTAACTACATAACATAATAGAAATCGTATTAGATTGTTGATTTTAAAACTACTTGATTGGGTCTTAAATCAAATAGTACCACCCACTATTTTTGGCAAATTCCAAATCCCTCAATGTAATCCGAGAGTTATGTTGAACTCGTAGTAGGGTATGGGTGACCCACCATTACCAAGCCCACTTCAGAATTATATCATTTTGGCTAGCAACAATAATGATGAGAGGATAACTCTTAGCCATTTACAACTTTTGTAATTACCCATTTGTTTTGGTCTCTAGAGAATGATTGCCTTAGAATTATATCATGTTGGCGTCATTGCACTTAGTTATGTCATTCCCACCATGCTAGTTTATGTAGGGGTTCAAGCACAACCTCAGAATTATATCATGTTGGTCACACTCGTTGTCTACACTCACTTCATCATATATGTTTATAGACTCCTCCTGGGTGTAAGCACATACTTTGAACTTCCCCATTATAGGGTGAAGCCGGTGTATGAGTCACAAACGATTGGAGCCTACCACGGTGGAAGGCCCACAAAGAGATGTTCAAAGCATTTCTCGCTTATCAACTTAATATTCGTTGTGAGGGAGTAGTGTTGGGCTACATCAATTTTATTTTAGTCTTATTAAAAGAACTTGGGCCTATCACAACCATTGGTCCAAGTTTATATGAATTAATAATATATAATACTCCCACTATTTCGATGAAACAAACGAGACTATATGGAACTACTAACGAATGCATTGCATCCTTATATGGACTATATAGTCATCTTAGGTCTTAGGATGGTTATGAACCATTTGATTTGATCCAACACGAGCCTTGTGTTGGACCTTGGGTCTAAGGTAGGTAGTTGTTGATTTTAGTTACGCGTTTAATCTAATTAAACTGTTATTTCCGATTGGGCGTTGCCACGTTGGACCCAACTATTCCAATTTGCATGCAAATAAAGAAAAATGGAATACTTGAAATAAAGAGAAGGGCTTATGCCATTTTACAACACATTTGATGGACTTATGCCCATTTACAACACATTGGAACTAATCAAATTAGATTCAAATCTAAACTACTTAACCCAAACATTCATAATGTAAAGCGGCCAATCACATATTTCAATTATCGAGGCCTTTGGTTCATAATCACCCTTTTCTTAATCAATCACATTAACTAAGAAAGCAACTTAAACAATTGGTTTTCAAATTCATAGAATTGATTTAAATGGAACTAAATGAAATGAAAATCCAATTCTCATTTAAAAAAACAAAACCATTTTGCTCTCTTCATAACTTGGGCCGAAAATGCAATGACCACAACTATTGGACCACAATGCTAAAACATAAACTTTTGGGGTCACTTTGTAAAAACACAAGAGTCCACAACTTCATGTAATTACAACTAGAACCCAAAAAATTTCAACAATAACAAAAACTTCATTAAAGGAGCAAAACAATTTGTCCTTTAGTGATTTTGGGCCTTTACATTAAAATGTAAACTTTTGGGTCAAAGTGCAAATACACAAAAGTATCAAAACTTTATGTAATTGCATAAAAACCCCAAAAGTACCCCCATTATAGGGGTGGCTGGTTTTGGTAGTTGAGTGAAGGGTTAGTTTTTGTTGAAAATTCAAAATTTCAGAGTGCGTTGAAAAAGTGAAAGGTATGGGTTGAATAGTTGATTGGCATGGTTGAAAAGTTTGATTGGTATGGGTTGTAAGATGTAGGTTTGTCAAACAATAAAGACACCAATCATCCATCACCAATCAATAACAAACCAAAACTTTATGAAAAACAACAAACACATTGAATCAAAACACCAAACCTTTTTGTTCTTGGTAAGAACATCAAGAACATTGAAGAACACACATGAAAACTCATAAGAGCTCCATGAATGTTTTCACTTAATAAAACTCAAATTTTCACTACACAAAAGAGGGTTAATATCCTAGGGTACTTAGGGGTTCCTAATGTCACTTTAAAACAATTTTAACAAGACAAACATGAACCCAAAAATCCACCCTTTGGATTTGGCCGAATTTCCCCACATACATGACACCAAATTTTAGTTCCAATATTCATGCTTAAATGAACTACATCTACAACATTTGAGATGCCAAATTTTCAAGCAAAATTTATATTCAAAAAGCAAGAACAAAGCTTGTAACATTTACAACATTTAAATCACAAACCATGAAAAACACAAAACCCAAAAGGATTCACCATACACTAGACCTAGGCTCTTGATACCACTTGAAGGAAAAGTTTTCTCTTAAACATGTGAGAACATTTGAACACATAAGCAAACTAATAACACTTTAAAGTAGGCATGCATTCAAAAACAATTCTAAATCCCATGACTTTCAAAGCCTAGTGAATGGTGAACCACAAGACTCTTTAACAACATTAAAGAGAAGGAAGTATTTTGAGATTCATTACCCTTGAAGCTCATCCTTGTTTACATAAGGGATTCACCCAAGTGGAGGGCCTTCAAGTCACCTCATAGATCCTTAGATCTTCCTTGTGATTTTCTTCCTTTTGATACTCCTTTGCTCCTTGAGGATGTGAGGAAAGGATCTTCAAGAACACCAAAGGTTCGATGTCTCTAAGTCTCCACACCAAGGATGAGGTGTGAAGATGAAATGGATGACTTAGAGGAAGAAAGATTGCTAGCTATCCTTCCCCTAAGTGGCCGACCTCTATAGAGAAAAAGAGAGAAAATGTTTCTCTTCTTTGCCTCAAGAAAACCCTAATGAGAGAATGGCTATAAAGTTGCCTTTATATCACCTCACAAGTGAGTGGCAAACTTGTAATAAGTCAATCAACTCACTCTCCCTAAGTGGCCGGTTTTAGCTTTGTTTTTGGGCTATTTTTCTATTTAGTTTTCGTTGTGACACAATATAAACTCAATGGGCCTTATGGACCAAAAACCCTTTTGGGCCCCGTAACCCAAAACTAACTTAAAAGGCCCAACACGAACCTTTCTTATAATTAATTAACTAATTAATTAATCTTGACCATTCTCAATTAAACCATTTAATTGCTTATATATCTCTTTTATATCTTCACATTCATCCTTACTCGGTGTACGATTCATTAGGTTCCATTTAGCGGGGCAGTGGGCGATTGTTACTCTTAACGATCGATTGTGAATTGCAACAACATTTCAGTTCTCCCTTTGATGAAGATTAGCGTTTGCTAATCTTCAGGGCTTCCACAAACCATGAGTGACATCTAGCAGTATGTCATGGCTACCCAAGTTAAGTAGAAGTGGTTGGAGAACCTATCCAGTTACAATTACCATGCAATACGACCATTCTCTAATACAATACTCTTAATCACATTGTTTGAGTGATAGTTTGTTTCATGTCTACTATCCAATGTGATACTTTTCTATATGATTCAATTGAATATGATTTGGAACAAACTTCCTAAGTCATATTCGTATGCTTTGGCCAAAAACTCCCGTATCATATCTTAGAGTATTCTCCCTCCACCATGAAAGGTTAGAGATCCCTTTTGTGCATCTATATGCCTACATGACTAGATAGCTTAACCCCAACAATGTCGTGGACACTCTTGATGGAATGCCTTTGACATGATCAAAGATCAATGACCTAACTATTAGACATCTATGATGCCTCAGGTAAAAGGGCTACTTTGCATATTGCAAACTATGAGTTCTTACATGAGATATATGTTTGAACTCCTTTTTTTATCATTGTTCAGTGTACTCAATTACCTTTTGAGCACCTATTTGTTTGTCTCAATGTCCAACACTAAATGACTTGAGACTAGTCATACTCACACTTGAGTTAATATAACACATGCTAACCTTAGCGGATTGTCAATGCCCAATTGGCAATCCTATGGCTAGGAACGTTTTAGGAATGAACATAAAAGAAAGGCCTCGTTAATCTAACTTACTTAT
The DNA here is from genome assembly GCF_041283825.1 of Pyrus communis. Classification (NCBI taxonomy): domain Eukaryota; kingdom Viridiplantae; phylum Streptophyta; class Magnoliopsida; order Rosales; family Rosaceae; genus Pyrus; species Pyrus communis. The sequence goes on from NC_142565.1 coordinate 17,394,325, forward strand.
ATTTCTTCTCTCTTAGATTAAATATATTCCTTGGATTCCCTTATTGCTTAAACACATAATACAATAAATAGTGATTAACAATAAACTTTGCCCTTCATTAAACATATAATAGTTTAACACAATAAGTATTCCAAAAGTTATTACATCAAATGAGTGGCTTTGTGGGCATACTTCCAATATATGCTTAGAAAGAAGGCATTGACTACAATGAGGTATTTTATCTTGTTGTAAAGCATTTTTCTGTTCGTACTTTGGTAGCTTTGGTTGTGGAGTATGACCTTGATTTGGCACAACCTGATGTTAAGATGGCGTTCTTACATGGTGATTTGGAAGAAGAAATTTACATTCTCAGTCATAAGGTTTTAAAGTTGCTGGTATGGAGGTTTGCAAATTACAGAAGTCATTGTATAGTTTAAGACATCATCCACGACAATGATATAAGCGATTTGATCGGTTGAAGTTCCAGCAGAAGTACACAATATGTCATTGTGACCACCGTGTCTATTTTTGCTAGTTACAGGATGGTACCTTCATTTACTTGCTCTTAAACGTTGATGATATGGTATTTGCTTGTATGAGCAAGGTGGAGATTGAAAAATCAAAGACTCGGTTGAGTAATGAATTTGATATGAATGATTTCTAAGAAACAAAGAAGATATTGGTATGGAGACTTGAAAGAAATTGAAAGAATGACAACATTAGTCTAAAGCATTATCTGAAGAAGGTACTACATGTTTTGGAATGAATGACAAACCAAAACCGGTTATACACCTCCTATTTTTCATTTCAAACTTATTGCTTATGTGTCTCTTAGAACAAAAGAAGAGAGTCAGGACATGGGACAAATTTCATATGCTAGTGTTGTTGGCAGCTTGATGTATGTTACAGTGTGTTAGGTCTGATGTCTCACAAGTTGTTAGTATTGTAAGTAGATGGTTTTGTCATGAAAACAATGATTATGACAAAAACAATGATAATATGTATAATCCAAGAAAGGGCATTGATGAGTTGTGAAATGAATGCTACAATATATTCATGGGTGGTACTCGAGTTCCTATGTATGATTATGGAGATACATGAATGTGCAATAAAGAATCTTATTGCCTTTTACCAATCGTTGAATAGAAGGTGATATCCCCAAAACCACTTGAAGAACCATCTCGAAAATCTCTGACCAAGAGTAACTGTTGATCAAGCTATGCTTGTAAGAACTGCTTCAACATAAGATGCATCGTGGTGATCATAAATATCTATATGTGATTTGACATTATTCCATAGCACATAAATCATGATCCGAAGATGTATGATAGAAGAACTGAGTTACATTGTAACTACAATCAAGGTTCAAAGGAGTATCATGATTAGTTCGTGTATACTTCTTTTAATCCAGGTAGCCATGAAATGTTGTTAGGTGTCATTCATGGCTTGTGAAATTAAGTTAATTAATTGATTAATTTCACTACCGACTTTAGTTACAACCTAAGATGCCACACACATGTGGTAGTTTTAGCAATGTTAACAGGATGATGATTAGATGAACTTAATTATTAATTATATTAGATTAATTATTTTGGGCCCACTGGACATGTTTTAATTAAATAAGTTTCAGGCTTTATTTTATTTAATTAAAAATGGGTTCAAGTCACAAAGATCAAATAGGCAAGTCATTGGGAAAGGGATTCTCTTTGGATCGCTTTCCAAGTGATTGTGCTTCAATTTCAATATCCTGATTATTTAAATAATTATTCACAACTACAATTTCTCTTATTGAGATTTTCGTGACATGAACAACTTAATATTGATTTCCACAATAACTTTGCCAAATTTACACGTGCATATAAGGACGGAGCTAGTGTAGGCCTAGGGGCGGCTACCCCCACTCATTCGAAAAAAAATGTATGGTTGCGTTCTAATTCTCAATAACCAGCCCTAATTAAACTACAATTAAAAAAATTGGTAGGCAACTAAACTAGTCTACCGTTTTGGATCCTAAATACCCTACCTGATGATAATTTAATTAACAATTAATTTAATTGTGCCTCCCCGTTTATCTAACCCTAGGTCGTTAATCCATACAAAACTCATCACACCATGTACAGCAAAGCAATTCCAATCCTCAACTTCTCCAGATTTGTCCTCACCTTTCATTCAACCAAAACTCAATTGAATTTGGAGTGTTATAGACAGTTGGAGTTCAAGTAATCAATTATCAAAATTCAACACAAGAATTTTACTCCACAAGGTATTTTATAGGACTTTACTTCATTAATTTGTTTTTGGCATTTCAATTTAGAATTTAGCTTTCTAATTTAGAGATCAATGGATGAATGATAACATGATTATTTTTATATAAAGAGATATTTAATGAATTGGTAATGATATTGTTATGCAACGCTTTTAAAACATGAAAACGATTCGAGGAATAATGTAATATGTTGTATGAAAAACTTTATGGATTAATATATTAGTGTTTTGTTCAATAAATTCTTGAGATTTTTAATTGTGACTTTGTTGCTTGAGGATGCCCTTGCTCATACAAATCTCTGGCTTCATCCTTGCGTGCATATGAATCATATATTCACTTAATATAATCTCGATTCTCGACTATTGAGATTTTAAATTGCCATCACGTTCAACATAGACTTTAAGGGAAAGAGCAATTAAATTAATAGCAAGTAAATCAATTCAATTACATAAAAAGTGAATCATAATAAGAATGATTAAAACATAATAGTCCCCTAAATTGAAGATGATGAAACTCTGTTTAACACATCATCAAAAGTGTTATGATAACGTGTTGTAGGCATATCTTACTAAAGAAAAAGAAAAAGACGGTTATAGAGAAAAAGAAGTGATTGAAGAATTCGTGAGTGATATTACTCATGCCTCACCTTTATTCATATTAATAAAATAGAAAACAAACTTGCAGCAAGTAATACAGTTATACAAGAAAAAATATCCTAGTTCGTAAAAATATATACATAATAAGATTTCTGCAATCATATTTCTAATTAAATTATAACTGCATTGTTATTCACTTTCTTTTTGCCTCTCCTGGTTCTTCCGCCGCCTGTTCTGACTTATGGGAGAGAAATCGTTCGCCCAGTCACCCTGTTCTCTCTCTCCATCCTCTCTCTCTCCTCTCTCTTTTCTCTCTCCTATCTCTTGTATAGCTTTGAGAGAAGAAGAATTAGAAATCTTTTCCAGCTTGAAGAATTTCTCTCTGTCCTTGTGAGATTGTATTTCTTCAAATCTCAAGTAGATTTATGCATATGAGATACAAAATTGGACAGTGGGAGTCAGCCAAGTTTTTGAAGGTAGTCATATTTCCTACAATCCTTTCAAAGTCTGAGTCGTCGGATCGATTAACGCCTTGGTGTGTTCTTCCCAAATAACAACCAATTCTTAGATTTCATATTTATATATAAAGCAAGGAACTTTTTTTTATGCTCTATTCATTCCAATTCATGGGTTTCATCTCTTTGTGCTTGTTTCGATTAATTTTTTTAGCTTTCTTTTGCCATTATATGCTTGAAATTCTTATTCAATACAGACTTCATATGTGTGTTGTCTACATATATGTATATATTATATTATATGTGCATGTGTATTTATATAAGACAACCATTTGCAGCTTTTTGATACAAATCTTTGTTTTATACTTTGTATTCGAGAATTTTGATTTTATAGTGAGATAAACATGGATTTGGTTTCTTAAATTTCTAGCTCTATAACCACTTTCATGCTAGTTTTTCGATCTAATATCTTTGACTTCTTTGTATGTTCGGTGCAAGTTACAGATTTGTCTTGCTAACAAAGCAACTTGTACGAATGAAGTTTTTTACATCATGTTGTTACTTGGTTTGCAATGATTGTTGCTTATATTCTATATATGTTCATATAGATGGGTGCCATGGGCTCGAGCTAAATCTGGAGGATATTATGGTTGCATGCCATTCTAGTGGGAAAAGGGGCGTTCAGAAGGAAAAAGGGATTGTACTTTCTTCATCACTTTAGTCATTTAGTTGTATGGACATAGAGAAATTGGATCAACAAAAAGCATCGTAAACACGAAGACCGACATCCTTAGAGATCATCATAGGTATTTTGTTTCATTCATTGAATTTATAAGTTTAGATGACATAGGTAAATAGTGTCGGAATTTAAAGTTACCTTCATGTATTAGAATTCTAGAATCTCTACTTTATGTTGACATAGGATAATTTGGGACATGCTTACTTGTTTGCGTTTTCTTTTCTGCTTGGGAAAATTATCATTAAATTGAAACAAATAGGTTAAATTTAATATCATTTAGAACATTCTTTATAAGCGTCTGCTATAGGTTGAGGGTTGGTATTTAGGAAATTATGGAGGGTTTAAATCTGAAGATAAAAATAAGGACTGACGGAAAATGTGGAAGGTGGTTGGAATGCAACATCACTTGGTGTTAAAATGCTTATGTTTGTGTCTCTAGGGTTTTTCTGGAAGAGAAATGCTGGATATATTTGAAGGGTTTTTTTGCTCACCATCTTTAAGTGGTGGATAACATTATCACCGCATTAATTATCGTTGGATGAGCGTGATGTAATTTACTTGCATGCTGAAATGTCGTAAGTCATACTCATCCAATTGATGTAAAGCCCTTGCCGTATGGGTCAAAACTCGAGCACAATTCAATTACAAACTTGAACTACAACCCAATTGCAAACTTGAACGGCTTGATTTCAACCCCAAAAAACAAAAAAAACAAAGAAAAACCTTGAACTTGAAGTGCAAAACCAAATATTAGCATCTTCAAATAAACAATAAACTATATCTTGCTCCAAGCACCGGCAAGACCAATTGATGTTTATATGCACGTGCACATTTAATTCATTTAAATTACAGAGAACAGAATTCAAAATCGAGTGGTGAGTACGTGCATATTTAATTCATTTAAATTAAGAAATTGTTATTGGTACTTCAAAATCCCATTCTACACTTCAAACTTTCTATATGTAGAAAGAAAAATATAGTATAAAATGAAATTTTTAGAGTGTCAATAACACTTCCCTTAAATTATAGAGAAAGGAATTCGAACTGGAAGAGAAGGGGTGGAGCACAGCAAGAACTCTATCTTTCCAGTCACAATATTCTCGGACTGACACGTCAGCCAAAACAATCTCTGAGAGTCACAAGAAAGCGAAAAGAACGAAGCGTCTTTGTGGCGCGCGAGCCTCGTAGCCAATGAGAAGCCTCCTTCTTCAAAACACTCATCCGCCTTATTTGCCACGTGTCCTCCCCAGCTCCACCCCTTTCCCTCCCTTTTCTTCTTCGTTTTCCTCAGTTGCATCTCCCTTGCTCACTTCCAAACAGACTCTGTCTGTCTGTCTTCTTCTTCTGCTTCTCTCTCTCTTCCGGGCATGAAAATTGGGGATTAGGGTTTTGATCAAATTCCCGATTCCCTCACCTCAATGGCTGCTTGTTCTCTACCGCTGCCGGAACTCACGTTTCTGTCACCACAAACCACTCCTAAACGTCGCCTTTCTAGTTCTGGAGTTTCTCTCTCTAAATTCTCTCGTAATGGATACCCGAGGTCTGGTGTTCGATCCCGAATAAGAGCGGTCAAAGAGGAAGGTGTTGTAGTTGAAGAGAGGATCAAGAAAGTCAATGGTGTCGAGTTGGGTGGTAATGGAGCTGCTGCTGCTAGTACTAGTGGTAGCGGTTACGGGTCCAATGGCTCAGTCAACAGCTACTCCAATGGCAGTGCGGGTGTAATTCGTAGTAAGAATGGGGCTGTTAATGGGAGCTTGGTGGAGTTCGTGAGTGGCAATGGAGTGTCAGCGGAAGCGGTGCAAGGAGTTCAAGTGTTGGAGACGAAGGAGGAAGGAAGGAGGAAGAATATTGAGGAAATTGGAAGGGAAGATGCGTGGTTTAAGCAAAGCGGGCTGCCAAAAGTTGAGGTATGATTCCATGATGTTTGATTGATTGGATTGTCTTTATGGGAACTGCGTGTTTGAGCTAAGTTATGTTGAGAGTGTGAATCCCACATCGGGGAATTAAAGGCTTACGTAATAGTTTGAAGGCGTGCCTCTCTGTCTATTTCAATTGGTTTAGGGTTGGATGCTCACACCCTAACAAGTAACAAGTTAGTATTAAATCCGAGTCAGCCTGCCATAGTAATATCGTACTTTTGGTTTTTGCAGGTCTCCGTTGCTCCCGGTGGCCGTTGGAGTAGATTTAAAACTTACTCGACAATGCAGAGGACCTTGGAAATATGGGGATTTGTTCTAAAATTCATCATAAAGGCTTGGTTGGGCAATAAAAAATTCACTTATCAAGGTTAGTCACTTCCTATAGAATGAAATTTCATGAGTTCTTTGTTTTGGCTTTCCAAATGAGTAATTAACCAAAAATGTAAGAAACATTTCAAACTGGGAAGTCCTTGCAAAGCTCATGAAATAATAGTTTTAGAGCCTTATTTCCACTTCCCATGGAAATGCTTTCTAATTTTACAATCTAATAGTCTGTTGTCAGTTTTGGAGATAATTAGCACAATTTGAAGTTAACCACAATGTACCTTGTGAATGGTACCAATTTGATATGGTGGTGGAAGACTCTTTGGTTTTGGTACCAGGAAGCAATGTACTGTACCTGGTACCAATATACAGTACATTGCTTCCTGGTACCAGACAATCTATATACCTTTCAATAGTTAAGAAGAAGTGCTTGGCTTCCATGTCACATGATTTTGAAGACTAGAGTACCGTACATGGTTTAAGTTATGATCTGGATTATAGCTCTGGAATAGTAAATCCTTGTAACATTATTCAAAGTAGGGGCCCTAAAAATGTTATTCAATGGTACAAGTAATAGTCAGTCTTGATTATGTGCAAATGGGAGGTTGAAATTGCTCCATTCCTTTAAGCTTTGGCACAAGTTGTTAATAGGATGCGAATTTTGTTAGTTTTACTGTGGAAGTGAGTGATGCCTCGGTTTTTGTATGTATGAACAAAATATCAGGTTTTTATTTTAATTAATTTTTCACGGTAAGGAACCAGGAGTGTTTGTGGGATAAAGTTTGCATTTGGTTATCTTTGTGATTTCCACTTTCTCTGGATTTTGGGATATACCTTTCTTTCTTATGAAGGCCGATTCACAATGTCCACCCGAACTTTCTCAGATATAGTTTTGTGAAAGTACATAAAGGACAATTATAGAAACTGAGGGTGCTGGTGCCATGGCAGTGTCCATGTCATCTGGGAATTTCCATGGGAAACACCCTCGAGAAAAAGGAAAAAGAAATTGGATGGGGTGCTGCCCCATGGCAGTGCCCCTTGAATCAGCCATACAATACTGAGTGAGCGAAAAATGGTGGATCAGCGGAGCAGTTTGGGCATGATATTCACACTGCCTAATAATTCTTTTGGTCTTTCTTATAAATAAATGGTTAACGGGAACTAATCTTCTTGGAATATGTTGAATTTTATTTGGAATTTAGAATTCTTTTGATTAGGCATCCCTTTGTAAGATAGCTAGACTGTGTAGTATTTGGTGCTTATATCTAATTTAAAGGAAACAAATGTTCAGGGGGAATGACAGAGGAGAAGAAAACCTTGAGGCGTAAGGCACTTGCGAAGTGGCTTAAGGAGAACATTTTGAGATTAGGTCCAACATTCATTAAAATTGGCCAGCAGTTCTCCACAAGGGTGGACATTCTTGCCCAAGAATATGTTGATCAATTGTCAGAACTTCAGGTTGGAAATTCTTTAATTCAATGTCAACAAGATTGCACATTCCTACTGTATGCTTCTGTTCTTATATCAGACTCCTAAATCTGTAGTTCTTCAAGTTCTTTCCTGTTCAACAATTATTTGTTGGAATTTCCTTGACTTGTGATGCGTCTTCTGTTATTGTTTTGTTTATCTTTTTCACTCTTTTGTTATCATGTTTAAAATTTGGCTGTGCAAGAGGCTGGGATTTGTGAGATGACATCCTCTATGCTTATTATATTGTCTGGGTTGTTGTTCCCAGATGTTTTAATCTATTCTCTAACTTATCAAAAATTGAAAAGAAAAATAGAGTTTTTGAGAGGGTAGAAGAAGAAATACATTTTTATTTTCTTCTACTTCAAAACTCAAATTTTCTTGTTAACTGAAAAAACTGCATTTTTTTAGTATGGGAATCTAATATTGCTGTATGTTTTAGTACTATACAATGCTGTTAGGGTAGCGGTTGTCTCTGAGCATGCTGAATATGTAAACAGCGGATGAAAGATTTGCTTTTTCTTTTAATCATGTAAGTTAGCTTAAGCCTGTGTCATTTATAGACACTTGCTCTGAGCACACCAAATATGCAAAAGCATCATGAAATATATGTTTTTTATTAAAAAAAAAAAATATGGACCTAGCTTAGTGAGCTTAGACTTTTAGTTTTCTTTTCTTCTACTTTCCATATTATACTGTTTATATCCAATCCGCTACTTAATGTAGAGCCAAATTTTGTTTGTCGTATCCTTTCTAAAAAACTATCAGTTACCTATCTATTTTTAATTGGTAATTCCTAAGGCATAACTGAATCACGGTTTAATTTTCAGGATCAAGTTCCTCCTTTCCCATCAGATACAGCTGTTTCTATTGTTGAAGAAGAGCTGGGTGCTCCTGTGGGAGATATCTTTGATCGGTTTGATTATGAACCAATAGCTGCTGCTAGTCTTGGTACTCCTGATTGCATTTATACAGTTTCTGATAGCAAAGTTTGTGCAAAAGAACGAGAAATCAGAAAATGAAACTAGCATAATTGTTTTTTTGTTTTTTGTTTTTTGTTTTTTTTAAAGTTATAGTCCAGTTTTATAAGGGACAAAATGTAAGAATATGGTATCATCCTTTATGCAGGTCAGGTTCACCGTGCAAGATTGAAGGGACAGGAAGTTGTTGTTAAAGTACAGAGGCCTGGACTCAAGGATCTTTTCAATATTGATCTTAAGAACCTGAGGGTTAGTTTCTCATATTGGCTTACAGTTCTACATTAGGACTATCAATTTTGGGATTTTTGGTACATGTTCACTTGATGCCTTTCTTGTTGAATGTGAATTCAACTGTATCATTAGATCTCATAACTTTGTCTCTATCCGTTTGGTTGTGTCTTGTGTATTATGTGCTTGTTTTACTATGTTGTACATGAAATACATGTGAAGGTTCCTCTTGATCTTGTGAAGGCAGTGGGAATTCTGATGAGCATCGTCATATTGTCATTTTCTTTTCCAGGTAATTGCAGAATATCTTCAAAAAATTGACCCAAAGTCAGATGGTGCGAAGAGGGATTGGGTTGCTATCTATGATGAGTGTGCAAATGTCTTATATGAGGTATTGAGATCCACTTGCATTGTTTTAACCATTTTGGCACTAAATAGTGAGCCAAAAGGCACATAAATCTTGTGTTTTTTTTTTTGTTTTGTTTTGTTTAGTGTAGGTAAAGGTCGCATTCTCCACAGTGGCTTCTGTTTCCCTCTACATAATACGTTGAACCATGCTTCATGGAATAAGATGTCATCCATGTCGAGTGTAATGCAAGGATATTGACTTGGATGAGTAAAGGTGTAGGAAGACATGGAGTAATAATTATGAACTCATGTGAGGGAACTTAGGTGATATAGATACAGGAAAAGAGGTCAATAATAGATGGTTCAAAGTCCAACAATGACAAAGCAAGGCAATTGAATGTTGAATTTTTGTTCTTGAAAAGAAACAAATTTGATTGTTCACAGCTTGACAGTTTTCTTAAACTTTTTAAATATTGATTTTTTTCTTTCTATTACATGGTAAAGATAATAATAGCAGATAGTTTATGCTCATTTGTCACGTGCAAAATTCTGTGTTTAGTAAATTGTTGATAACTTATTTTCATAACATTTTAATCTTAAAAACTGCCTTCTTAAAGACATTGTGTTTGGTACTATTCAGTAAATGATAGCTAATAATCATAAAGTTTTCCAGGAGATTGATTATACCAAGGAAGCTGCTAACGCTGAGCTATTTGCCAGTAACTTCAAAAACATGGATTATGTCAAAGTCCCAACAATAATATGGGAATACACTACACCACAGGTTTTAAGCTTTCACCGCTAAAGATTTTTGATCCTCTAGATGTTATTATGCTTATTAAATCCAACTATCGATAATATAATTATCAGGTTCTGACAATGGAATATGTCCCGGGGATCAAGATAAACAAGATACAAGCTATAGATCAATTGGGCCTTGATCGGCAAAGGTCAGTACAGTTTCCTGTCTCTTATATTCTGGGTAAAATCTTGTTAACTTGTGACCTCTTCGTATCACTCCTGTTGCTTCTAATATCAATTTGAATTTCCTCAGGCTGGGTCGATATGCTGTTGAATCGTACTTGGAACAAATTCTGTCTCATGGGTTTTTTCATGCTGATCCTGTGAGTTTTTGTTGTTTAATTCTTCTGAAGCATGATTTGGATGTCAAAACATAGGAAACTGGGAAAACCTCAGAAGTGTGGGTGTGGTATGAGAAAATACCTACTCCTCATTCATGGCATCAAATTTAACAATATGGCCTCTTGTTTTTTAGTTCTCTTATATGTCATGTCTGTGATATTCTGTAGTTTAAGAGGCAATTTTTGAAACTATTGCTTCAGATGGCAAGAAATTTGCATAATTGCAGAAAGAAAAATTGTCCTGCTCAGATGCATAAGCAATCGCTCATGGCTGTCAGATTGGGACTTCCACTGATTTCTGTGCTCTACCCTTTCAAAGTTTTAGGGATCAATATATCTGTTGCACTTGCACATAAGAAAGCTGTAGTCTTCTTGTTTCTTGATTACACATTTCGGGATTCCTGTCATTTAATATCCCCTGCCAATGTGTAACCACAATTTTCTTTTACTCTTAATGCAGCATCCTGGCAATATTGCCGTGGATGATGTCAATGGTGGAAGGTTGATTTTTTATGATTTTGGAATGATGGGAAGGTAAATCCTTGATTGTGTTTGCTAATCTACAATCTACCAACCACTACTCTCCAAGTTTTAATTTATTTTAATATGTATCTCAATATTTATACCTTACAGTATCAGCCCAAACATTAGAGAAGGTTTGCTGGAAACCTTTTACGGAGTTTATGAGAAGGATCCAGATAAGGTTTGTTTATCTTTTCCCCACATTTTGGTTTACTAAGTACGGTTCATTATACCTTGGTGGTCAGGCAATCAGAATTACAGTTAGCTTACATTAATTATACTATGGTTCGAATGTCTGGTTATGATCTTCAAGTGACAGAAACTATTTTAACTGGTGCAGGTCCTTCAGGCAATGGTTCAGATGGGTGTTCTTGTGCCTACTGGAGATATGACAGCTGTCAGACGAACAGCACTATTTTTTCTTAACAGGTGCTTCTGATAGAGAAGAATTAGCATGATTCCATTGTTCAGCCCTTAATTAATTTGTTGAGTCGTTCTTTCTTTTTCTGTACAAAATTTAAATTCACTGTTATTGAGGAATTTCAGAGCTACTTGGGGTATAATGCCTCCGTAGCAAATTAGAATTATATCCACATGTCTGCTATATGTAACTTGCTAGATAAGGCACTATATCAGCTATGGTTACGAATGGAGTTATTTATACCAGTTCAAATGTAAGGAAGTATTTATAATGGTTTGAATGGAGTTATTTGTATAGTTGTCAATTGTTTTACGAGCTGGGGTATAATTTACATTGACTGACAGCCTGCTCTCCTTGTTTTTGCAAGCAAGGTCTTTACTTAAACATACTGTGTTTACTTTGATTAGTAATTCCGTAATTTAAACTCTATATCTTGAGTTCTTTTCTAATGCTCAAATTTTGCAGTTTTGAAGAGCGACTTGCTGCACAGAGAAGGGAGAAAGAATTGGCAATAGCAGAGCTTGGGTTTAAAAAGCCATTGAGCAAGGAGGAAAAGATAATGAAAAAGAAAGAAAGGCTTGCTGCAATTGGTAATTTACCTTGTTTAAATCTTGTGTCTAGGGTTACCCTACATAGTTTTGGTCTTAACAACTCAATATTTAATGGAAGAGTTGGAGGCTGAGCTTTCTTAGTTAGCCAGACCTATGTCAGGTATTAGAATTTAAGTCAAGTCCTGTGAAAATTTGATGCTAAAGTAGTAAATTTAAAGCCATGTTTTGTGGGATAGAATAGAAATGAATTGTACTCCTTTACAGTCTCTAGCTTCTTGTTTAATTTAGGGAATAAGAACCAGTGAGCTTTTTCATGGCTACATTCATACTGGAACCAGTTTATGCCATGCCAAGTTTAGACAGGATTAACTGAAAATTAAAAGACTTCTCAGTCCACAGGGATGTATAAGTTAGTAGGTAGCGTTACTCTCGTACTTGAATTTGGTTTACTGTTGAACAACTAATCAATGAACACCAGGTCCAGTAATCATATGTCAAATATTTTCTAATCTGGTTAAACATGTTCCTTATTATCATGTATTATATATTGTCTAAATAATATTTTGGGGTTTTCCTTGTGGCTACCTTACTGATATGAAACTTGGAATTATTTTTTTGGGTCTTTGGTTTAAGCTCAGCCACCTGAGCTACTTAAATTTGATGTCTAATTAGGGGTCTTTTAAATTAAACATGCTTATGCACCAAGTTTGATTATGCTAAATTTTCCAATTTAAATGATGTAAAATTTGAGTCTGGGCTCCAACTGTAATTAAGGGTACCAAGTTTCTGTCCAGTAGCTGGATTTCCAGGATTGGTTCGTTGTGAAAAGTGTCTTGCATTCTTCCACTAAGCATTGATGTTTGATACTCAGTACCTTGCATTCTTTTAACAGGGGAAGATTTATTAGCCATTGCAGCAGACCAACCCTTCAGATTTCCTGCGACATTCACATTTGTTGTCAGAGCATTTTCAGGTACAGTAATAGAAACATGGTGGACATATTTTTGTTGGAAATATGTTTTCATTTTACAGTGTTTATGTAATGTGTTTATATGTACTTACAGTCTTGCACACACAGAGATATATATTTATAGGGGGCAGATCCGTGGCACCACTTTTTTTATACACGTTTTTGTGGGGCCTACTCCGTAATGTATTTAACAATCCGAACCGTCTGTCTTTTAGTAGACATGATCTTTGACGGAAGACCTAAAAGATAGATAGTTCAGATTGCTGAAATACATTAGAAGTGGCCCCACAAAAACGTGTCAAAGTTGTGCAAAAACGTGCCCCATATTTATATGTTTATATCATCCTAAAAGGACTTCTTTGTTTTCTGTCTTTTCAGTATTGGATGGCATTGGAAAGGGTCTTGATCCTCGATTTGACATTACTGAGATAGCCAAACCGTGAGTTTAATTTAGCTTTAAAACCATCCCAAAGTTGTTCCATAAATACCTTCAAAGATTTGGTAACTGTTCCTTCCCTTTATTTCTGACAAGTCTTGGACACTCTGCCTTGTAGCTACGCACTGGAATTGCTAAAATTTCGTGAAGCTGGAGTTGAAGTCATTATAAAGGCAAACTCTTGACCATCTATATTAAATGTCATATTGTACAATCTTTCTAATACAAACGCTATTCTTACACTAAACTTATAAATGTTCCAGGACCTCAGAAATAGGTGGGACAGGCAGTCGCGTGCATTCTCTAACTTATTTAGACAGGCTGATAGAGTTGAAAAGCTTGCTGAAATTATCCAAAGATTGGTACCAACTGATTTTTTTATTTGTGTGCTATTAATATGAATACTTTGAATATCTTGTTATGATTTTCTCGGTTGTGGATGTCCCTTGTTTATTTATAGGAGCAAGGTGATCTGAAGCTTAGAGTTCGGACTTTGGAATCTGAGAGGGCATTCCAGCGGGTTGCAACTGTCCAAAAGACTGTAGGAAATGTGAGTTAAGCTTACTCATGATCTAGTGGCATATACATCATACTTATCTATGTTAGAATTTATTTTGGTGTATCATATCCTGATAAGAGAGCTCTGATTTGAATTTTTTTTTTCTTTATTAGGCTCCATTAGATATATACAATATATACTTTGTTAAAGCCTTACTGAGCTTTGGCTCTATCCTACTCACGTCCGCAAGCATGGAAGGAGTTTATTTTAATGATTTATACACATTTTCTCATAAGTGTATACACATTATCTCTTCCTCGTCAACAGTGGGGGTAACATATCTTGATATCAAATGAACCAGTTTTCACTGTAACATTATTGAATCGCATTCAAAAAAGTTCTTGTAGAACAAAAAAATAAAAAAGCAGAAGACCCACATTGACAGTTTGGGAAAAAGAGAAAACAGGTTTTGATTACTTTTCTGAGTCATCTTACTAGGTGCACATGCACAGTTCCGTATCTCTCGTCTGCTAAAGCTTATATGAAAAATATCATATTGTACTGATATGTATTATTTACAGCTTAACTAGTTGAACGTCTCTCTTGTCTGCTAAATCTTATAATGGCATGATGTCTACTTGGATTGATCTTTACTTTGACTTACTTGCAGGCAGTTGCTGCTGGAAGCCTAATAAATCTCGCAACAATCTTGTATATTAATTCCATTCGAGTAAGCTATCAAGTTTACTTTTGGTATCTATGGCGTTGTGTGGACTCCCTGTTGTCTAATTTTATTCAGAGCTCGATTCTGATGCTACTTATTTATTTTCAGGTTCCTGCCGTTGCAGCATATGTCTTTTGCGCATTTTTCAGTTTTCAGGTTCTCATTGGCCTCGTAAAGGTGAAAAAGTTTGATGAGCAGGAGAGGTTGATAACAGGAACTGCTTAAACAATTGGTGAGTGAAACTTGTTCTATTAATGTAATCTCTCTTTTTGGTTCTTCATCCTTGAGATAGAGAAACAAGGTCTCAAATGCAAATAGAGCCCGAGCTTCCATAAAGGGATGCTCCAAAATGCCTTTTCTGCTCAAGTAGATAAGTTTATTGATAAGTGATATCGTATTATTACTTTTCTTATGCTCATTGTTTTATGTCTTCGTGTTTGTAATGGATGGAAAAGTTTGGCAACGTGTTGAATGACTTATATTGTCAAACCTTGTCTGGGATGATTACTTGGTCAAACCCACTGACATTTGTCTCCTATATTGTTAACGAATCTTACCACATCACTAACAGGAAAAAGATATGATCCATATGATATAATTGGGTCTTAGAGAAACCAAATGGGTGAGTACGGCTACCCGTTAATTGTTAGAAATTCTTTGTAGTCAGTCTGTTAATGTCCGTTAACTTACAAGAATACCTTATGTGATTGCTATTTGCAACTACAAGTACACTTATCGTTCGCTCTTTCTTATAAACGTATTATGTTGCATTTTTCAAGTGGAGGGAGATCCAGCGCGCATTGTTTTACAGGTCAACCTTCTGATTCTTGAAGAGAATTAGGATTGATCGTGGGAATACAGACTACACCCCGGTTCTTACAGAAACAATATGATCTGAACTTCCATCTCACAGGTTTGTTTAGAATGGATGTGTAGAAGCTGAACACGGGGGCTTATTCATCCAAATTTTAATAAGAGTTAGATTTGTACCGCTGTTAGTGTTAGGTTAGGTTCGCCTGTGTCCCAAAATTACGTTCCTAAATGTGGTTATATTGAAGGCGTGTTGTCATTTTTCGGGTCGATGACTGTATAAGGCCAGCTTGTTGTAGTCCTAACATGGTGTCATTTGTAACAATCTTTTTAGCTTATGAGCCTGACATTGTCTCCCATAAAAAATTGGCCTGGTGGGATCAGGGATGTGCATAATTCTTGTATAATGTTTGTATCGGACAGATTTTGTTTCGAATAAATTAAAGTTGGCCAAAGTGTGATATAAAGTTTATTTAACAAGTTTTCTACTTTAAATCAGTTGCATTTGTAATTGTTGCTTGCCTTTTGGCTTTCAGCAACAAAATAGACACTAATGGTGGTGTACTATTTGCACATATGGTAATCATCTACCGCACTGGTGATATTTGTTGCAAGAGTGTCGTAAACAATTTACATGATAGGGGTACATCTATGTGGACAAAACTTACGTCTTTCTTTCATAGGCACATGATGTTACTATATCGATGTACCCTTGCTACTAATAGTGTTGTACTCGTGCCATATTGGTCGTTGTCTTGCTCCTTTTTCTCTGTGGTTAATTGTCTTCACAAGCTGACAGAGCTGCTGACAAGGATCCTTGTCACTGTGATCCATCCATCCAGCCCAGCGGGGTTGCTTTGCTTTCCCCTGTTTTTAATTATTGTAAGTTAGGGTTTTGCTTTTGTTATTCAAAATCCCATCCCAAGTCAATCTGGCATCATCATTCTTTGCTGGAATATATTGTTTACATTTTAGCCAAGATCGCAAATATTCTCACTCTGCTGCCAACCAACCTCGCCCTAATAGAACTTTACGGGAAAAAAATTTTATTGCTTCTTTAGACATATATATATATATATATACAATCAGTGTTCAACTAGGAAACTAAATAAAGCTTATAAACAACCTACTTAATAAAGGACTCCTACTATTTACATTCCCTTTTTTTTCCTAATATTGACTCATGACTAACACTCCCCCTCAAGTTGGTGCATAGATATCACACATGCCCAACTTGACAAGTGAGTCATCAAACTTTCGACTACATACTGCATGAGTTAGAACATCTGCAAGTTGCTCCTCCGAATTCACAAAGGTATTGACACAATCTTCCTTTCAAGTTTCTCTTTAATAAAATGTCGATCAACTTCCACATGTTTTGTCCTATCATGCTGTATCGGATTATCAGCTATATCTCTCGCTGACTTATTATCACAGTATAGTCTCATGGTCTCCTTTGGCTTGAACCCAAGCCCCTCAAGGAGTTTTCGAAGCCAAAGAATCTCACAAATGCCGTGAGCCATCCCTCGATACTCAGCCTCAGCTGAGGATCTTGATACTACCTTCTGTTTTTTACTTCTCCATGTAACCAAATTTCCTCCTACAAAAGTAAAATATCCCGAAGTAGACCGTCGGTCACCCACACTTCCTGCCCAATCAGCATCTGTGAACCCTTCAATCCTCAAATGTCCATGCTTCCGATATAAAACTCCTTTCCCAAGTGCAGACTTCAAATATGCTAAGACATGCATAACAGCAGCCATATGATCTACACTTGGTGAATGCATAAATTGACTTACTACACTCACTGCATAAGCAATATCAGGACGTGTATGAGCCAAATAAATTAGTCTCCCTACAAGTCTCTGATATCTCCCCTTATCAACAGATTTCTGATTCGGATCTAAACATAGATGGTGTTTTTCAACAATAGGAGTATCTACTGACTTACATCCTAGCATACCAGTTTCTTGTAACAAATCCAAAACATACTTACGTTGTGACAAGAAAATACCTTTTGAAGATCGAGCAACTTCGACTCCAAGAAAATACTTCAAATCCCCTAGGTTCTTCATTTCAAACTCAGCCGCAAGATTTCTCTCCAACCTTGAAATCTCATCAAAATCATCTCCAGTAATAATCATGTCATCTACATAGATGATTAAAGCTGTCACTTTTTCATGTCTCCGTTTAACAAACAATGTATGATCAGAATGACTCTGATAATACCCAATCTTTTTCATAACTCGAGTAAACCTATCAAACCATGTACGAGGCGATTGCTTAAGCCCATAAAGAGACTTACGCAACCGACATACTCCGGTATTTCTACTAGCACTGTATCCAGGAGGAAAATCCATATATACTTCTTCCTCTAAGTTCCCATAGAGGAAAGCATTTTTCACATCAAACTGTTTTAATGGCCAGTCCATATTAGCAGCTAAAGATATCAGAACACGTACCGTATTCATCTTGGCAACTGGAGAGAACGTTTCTTGATAATCTACACCATATGTTTGGGTGTATCCCTTAGCTACCAACCTTGCTTTGTACCTGTCTAATGATTCATCGGCTTTGTATTTGACAGTAAACACCCACCGACATCCAACTGTTTTTTTCCCTTCTGGTAAGGACGTCACCTCCCAGGTATTATTCTTCTGTAATGCCAACATTTCTTCATCCATTGCTTTTGCCCACTTTGGATCCTTTAGAGCCTCCTCCACACGGGTTGGTACTCGAATAGCCTCCATATTGTCCACCAAGGTCTTGCGTTCTGGTGCAAGACCATTGCAGGAGACATAGTTGGCTATTGGATACTTCACTTTGCCTTCGGGAGAAAACCTGTCAGGTGGCACACCCCGATTTTGTCTCAGTGGCAGTTTATATGCATTTACATCATTACTCGCATTAGTTACATAATCATCCACAATACTTACCTCAGGTATATCCAGAGAAGATTCATTGGGCCGCATTGTGGAGCTAGAGAGAGAGGGGGTTACGTCCACAGACTTGTCAACAATCTTCCCTGACTGCAGATCACTCTCGGCTGCAATCACTCCTGACTGCATGCTGTTCTCGGCAGCAATCATTCCTGACTCCATGCCGCTCTCGGCAACAATCTGCCGTGGCATTCCAGCCCCATTATCACGCACGGCATCTATAATCACTGCCTCATTATGCACGACATCAGCTACAATGTTCCCTCCCAAGTCCAACCATTCCAGATCACCACTACAGCTCTCCCCCTGGTGATCTGAAGATGAAGATACGGGAGCATAAAAATACTCCGATTCAGAAAAGGTCACATCCATGGTAACATACATATGCCGAGTCTCAGGGTGATAACATTTATATCCTTTTTGGTGAGATGAGAAACCAACAAACACACATCGGAGGGCACATAGATCCAACTTAGTGCGATGAATTTTCTGAATATGCACATAAGCCACACACCCAAATACCCGGGGGGGGGTGAGAGTATGAGTAGACACCACTGGAACATGGTGAGTGAGGGCTTGAAGAGGAGTGCGAAAATCAACCACCCGAGATGGCATACGATTAATCACGTAGATGGCATAAGTAATTGCTTCAAGCCAAAAACTCTTAGGAACCGATGCGCCCAGAAGTAGAGCACGTGCCGTTTCTAAGATATGGCGATTTTTCCGTTCAGCCACCCTATTTTGCTGTGGAGTATAAAGACAAGTTGTTTCATGGAGAATGCCTTGATCACACAGAAACTCCGACAACTCACAATTAATATACTCACCCCCATTATCAGAACGGAGAACTTCAATCACAGACAAGTATTGTGTCCGAATCATCTGAGAAAAAAATCGAAATACCATACCAACATCACTTTTATTTTTTAACACATACAGCCACGTCATACGAGTGCAATCATCCACAAACGTAACAAACCACTTAATCTCAGAAGAAGTAACAACAGGGGAGGGTCCCCAAACATCCGAGTGCACAAGTTCAAATGGTAAAGCTCTTTTATTCATACTAGGAGGAAACGAAGCACGATGGCTTTTAGCAAGAATACATACTTCACAATGTAAGTCTGATTCATTTATTCCACTAAATAGACTAGGTAACATATGCCGTAAATACCCAAAAGATGCATGCCCTTACCGACGATGCAACAACCACACTTCTTGTAAATTACTAGACCGGGACACTCGAACTACATTAGCTCTGCCAGAAACGATGTCGTCCACATAGTACAACCCCTCTCTCTTAGTGCCACGCCCAATTATCTCCTTGGTCTGAATATCCTGAAGTAGACAAAAGGACAGATACATTAGAACAACACAATCCAATTGTTCAGTAACCTGTGGTATGGACAACAAGTGATGGGATAAAGAAGGAACAAGCAAGCAATGATGTAAGGGAAGTGACGGGGTGAAATGCACAGTGCCGGCACCATACACGGGTGCCAAAGTACCATTGGCAGTTGATATATTTTTTCTGTGAGATGTAGTCATGTATTGAAACATATTTTTAACACATGTCATATGATATGTTGCCCCAGAGTCTAGAATCCAACCTATATGGTGCTGAATTTCGGAGGCTAAGAGAACACGTCCCACGGTACCTGTGTCGGAAGACGAGTCACCTCGAGTACGAGTCAACAAATTTTGACTAGAGTCACTTGGGCTAAGCACGGCTTCCTGGACTGTTGGTGTAGCCGTAGCAAGGGAGGCACGGCCTCCACTAGACCTGGCTGCTCCACGCTCCTTGGCACGCAATTTTTTCTTTAACTCTGGAAACCAATCAGGCACCCCATGCTTAGTAAAGCATGTATCTTCAGTATGACGGGTTTGTCTACAGAAAGTACACTTCAAATCATCTTTATTTTCTCGGTTGAAGGGACGAGAATTTAAAGATTGAGTAGAAGAATTACTAGGCTGAGAAGCACCAACTGGCCGAGAGATCATGGCCATGGACGGCAACCCTCCGTGATTGTTATTTCCACCCATCATAGTAGCATGTCGTTGAGCTTCACGCCGAACAACAGAAAACACCTCCTCAACAGATGGTAGGGGCTGAGTACGTAAAATATCACTACGCACTTTATCAAACACATCATCCAAACCCGCCAAAAAAGCATACACACGATCAATCTGACGTTCTTCTCGAAGTATCTTGAGATCCACAACACATTCCATCTTGATTGGTCTCCATTGATCTAACTCCTGCCAAACGGACTTGAGATCAGCATAATACACGCCAACTGGCCGACCCTCTTGACGAAGTCTGAACGATTTAACCTTCAATTCATAAATCTGAGAAATATCTGAGCCATCATAATAGGTCCGAGCCACCTCTTCCCAAATTTCTTTAGCGGTACGCAGGTGAATAAAAAATCCCATGATAGCAGGTTCCATGGAATTGATCAACCACCCTTTTACTATTGCATTCCCTGTCTCCCACGTCTCATACTCAGCACTATTCTTAGCAGGCTCCTTGGTACTCCTAGTCACAAAGCCCTTCCTACCGCGTCCAGCGATGTGCATCTCCAAAACTTTGGACCAAAGAGGATAATTTGATCCATTTAATTTCACGGTATTTGGTATAGCAGACGCATCACTCTGAATAACGACCGGATTCAATACTGGATTATTGGTTGAGTTACTGCCCTCTAACTTCAACATGCCACTGCCTCTTTCTGATGCCATTCGACTTTACCGTGAAAAAAAAAAAAACAAAGCAAGACTGACACTGATGATTCACCACACTGCCACACACGCAGTACTACCACACACACACGGCAACACTGTGCAGAAAACACAGCACCACCCACACTGCTGCACACGCAGCAAGATTACACACACACGGCAACACTGTTTGCTGCAGAAGATTTGCAGAAAAAAACGCACCACCCACACTGCTGCACACGCAGCAAGATTACACACACACACGACAACACTGTTTTCTGCAAAAGATTTGCAGAAAAAACAGTCAACCAAGCACAACGGAAAAACTAGGGTTTCGGCAACTCTTGCTCTGATACCAAATAGAACTTTACGGGAAAATTTTTTTATTGCTTCTTTAGAAATATATATATATATATACAATCAGTGTTCAACTAGGAAACTAAATAAAGCTTATAAGCAACCTACTTAATAAAGGACTCCTACTATTTACATTCCCTTTTTTTTTCCTAATATTGACTCATGACTAACAGCCCTCCATAGGTAATGAAAGAAAATATCACTCTTGTCCAACACTCTTTCGAGTAGTGCATAATGACTTTATTGAAGTGCTAATAATAGCTTGCTTTTTTAACCCTTCAAATTACAGTTCTGGCTCTTATAGTTGGAGTGAAGTTTCACTTCGATGGCAAAATTAAAGAAAATCTCCATTCTCAAACTACAACTTATAGGCCGTTTGATAACCATTTTGTTTTTAGTTTTTGTTCACTTTTTGTAATTTAAAAACTTATTTGTGTTGTAGGCCTATTTTACTGAGGAACTATAGAGACAAGGTGCGGCAACAAGAGAGAAAGAAGAGAGAATTTGGTGATTTTGTGGTGTGATTTCTCACCCCCTTGTGCGTTATTTATAGTGCTTACTGCTTAGGGAGAGAGAATCTTACTCCCCAAGGAATACAATTACAATAATCTACTAGGATTTATACAATCACATTCCTAACTAATTTAGGATTGCAACCCACCCCCTTGAGTGTGTAAAGTCAAACAAATGTCGCATCCAATCTTCAGCGATGATGAAGAAGTAGTTGATGAAGTCGTCGGCACAATGAGCCAATGCTGGTCTCAAAACAAATGAACCTTGCTATGGTAAAAACTAGGCTAGGATAAAACCCATAGTCTAAGGAGAAAAATGACAAGATGCATTAAGTAAAAAACTAAATGCCTTCAGGACGCTAGTAAACAGACATAAGGGTATGACTATCACAAGGATAGGTGCCTCATCAAAACCTCGTTAAGTAGCGAAATATCAAGGAGAAAAAAGCTCCTATTGTAGGAAAAAGAATACATTAAGGTCAAGTGAGCTTACTATTGGATACTCCTTCTCAGTTTGACAAAACTTCCAAAGGAGAACCAAATCAGATAATTTACGCATAGCAATTCCTTTGGCAAGCTTCTAGAAGATAGACTTTGGCAATGATTTCGTGAAAAGGCCAGCAAGATTGTCTTGTGAACGGATTTGCTTGACTTCAATCATCTAATGCTTTTGTTGCTGATGTGAAAAGAAGAATTTTGGTGCAATATGTTGTTTCCTTTGATGTATCTGTTCTTGATTGGTCGATACATGCGGCGTTCTCTCATAAATCGTTATAGAGATGTCAATGATGGAAGAAAACCTGCTAGTACTTTGAATATACTTAATAATAGCTCTCAAGCAGAAGCATTCATGAGTAGCTTTGTGTAGGGCAATAATTTAGCATGGTTTGAAGAAGTCACAACTAAGGTCTGCTTGGTTAACCTTTAAGATATTACGGTGTCTCTAACGGTAATGACATAAACCGTTTGAGAACGTGCCTTATGCGATTTAAATAAACAACTTGAATCAACATAACCAACAAGGCGAGAATCAACTCAAGAACCAAAGGGGGTAACAGCTCCAATCGAAGACTTATAGGTAACAAAGATGTCTTTAGCAACAATCTAGTGTCTACGTGTAGGCACTCTTACGAAAAGATTAACATCGAAGCAGATGCCCAATCTAGTGCACTGAGCTAAGTACAATAAAGCACCAATTACACTCAGGTATGGAACTTCAGGCTACAAAATGTATTTCTCATCGTCTTTTAGACAAATGATCTCATTTTGCATCTAGCGTACGAACAACCATAGGAGCCTCAAGGGTTTCACTTTATCCTTATTAAAGTGTCTAAACTCCTTTTAGGTGTAGGTCGATTGATGAACCAGACACTACCATCCGAACAATGCTCAAGCTTCCGCCATGACAATTTCACAAATTCGGAATGTGACTTCTTAATAAACATGCATGGGCATAATTCATTATTCACATATCCCTTACTAATCAAATACTCACTCAGACAATTATACCACATTCACCTGGATTGTTTCAATCTGTAAAGTGAGCGCCTCAATTTAATCAAGAGGGTGTTTCATGGTTTAACATTGTTTGATCCAATCAATGTAAGTCCTTCAGAAAATTTCATATAGATTTTTGTATCAAGATCCTCATAGAGATATGCGATTACCACATCCATAAGCTACATATTCAGTTTTTCAAAAACTACCAAACTGACGAGGTAGCGGAACGTTGTAACGTTCATTACGTGGGAATATCTCTCCTCGTAATCAATCCTAGAGTGTTGAGAGAAGCCTAACGCCATAAGGCATGCCTTATATCGCACTATTTCATTCTTCTTATTACGTCTCCCAATGAAAACTCACTTGTAGCCAATAAGCTTCACATGTAGAGGTGTAAGAACTATAAGTCCAAACAATCTACGTTTTGCAAGTGAATCAAGTTTGACTTGGATTACTTGTTTCCAGTTTGACCAATTAGTTCTACATTGACATTCATCAACGAAACGCGAGTTTAATGTCATCGCTCATCATGATATCATTAGCTACTATGTATGCAAATGCATCGCTTACTATCATCTCATTTTGATTCCAAACCTCATCCAAACTAGTATAATAGACAAAAATATCACAATTCTTGGGAGTAGGTTCATCACATCAAGGATGCTTTCATAATTTAGAATAACATCATGCATTGGAATTGTTGAGTAGGTGATGGTTGGACTTAAACTAGTTTCACTAGGTTGTTTTGTGGGCTTCCTCTTACGGGATTGTGAATCATTTGAACCAACAACTCTGCCATGCTTTAGGATATGAGTACATGATTGGCTAGCCACCAATGTACTGGGCCGAACAACACGTGTGACCAAACATCCTTCATAAGTGGCTTATCCTTCGGGGGCGATGTTTCAACATATGTTAGGTACATTTATCCTCGCAAGCACATTTGCAGCTGGTATGTGTGATCTCGTCGCTTTCGCTAGATTAGTAAAAGCAACCGCCATGCTTTGAGCAACACTTTGTAGATCTAAAATATGTCGCACTCCAGTTCTAGATTGTGTAGTGCGAGATCTAAATGAGACATAGTGGGACTAATCCAACAATTCGTGGCATTCTTCAAGAACGTTATTGTTCTTATCTCCCCCCTAACGATAGGAAGACTGTCTCATCAAAGTGAAAATCCACAAAACGTGCATTAAAGAGATCGCATGTCAAAGGCTCTAAATAACGAATAATTGATGGCGAATCTTAACCGACATTAGATTCCCATTCTTCTTTGAGGATCCATTTTTGTACGTAGTGGCGGTGCTATAGGCACATAAATTGCGCCACCTAAACATGTGTAATTGCAAGATGTTAGGCTTGTACAAGTAACCAATTTTAATGATGAAAAAGATTGGGTGGTGGTGGGCTTCAAGCGGTCCAAGTTGCATGTAGAATTGGATGGCCCTAAGTAGAGACTGGAAACTTGGTGCACATGACCAAGGTCTGAAGGATCAATTAATGACACTTAATGAATGCTTCTGCTAGGCCATTTTGGGTGTGAAAATGGGGAACATGATGTTCAACTTCAATCCCAACTAATCTATAATAATCGTTGAAAGTCTGCGACGGTAACTCTTCAACATTATCCAACCGAATCGACTTAGTCAGATAATCAGGGTGGTGAGCTCTAAACTTAATAATTTAGGAGTTTTGCAAATACAACATTGCATGTGAACAGTAGGAAAACATTTGACAAATGTGTCGATGCATCAACCAACACCATAAACTATTTAAATTGTCAGAATGGTGGTTAAATAGGTCCACACGTATCCCATTAAATCCTTTTAAGAAACTTTGGGGGTCATGGGTAATCTTTGTATTTGAGGGTTGAGTTAACAATTGCTCCAAAGTAAGCAATTGCTCAAGAACTCGAACTCCTAGCCGGCCACATGGTGGGCCTCCACGGCTCATATGGTTGTAATAAACAATCCATTCGGGAGGCGTTCCATTTTCTAATGAATACAGGACATATTCATATGAAGTGATACAAAGATATTCCAAACCATTCTCTTCAGTGGTTTCAACATGACAGTTATTCTCTCGAATATACTTAAAGCTCAACAACGTTCTTCCGGAATGGAGTGAGTAAAAGACCTCTTTAATGGTTAATTCAGTACCATGAATAACATTATACGGGCAGTGCCATACCTCTCATTAGGTTGGATAGGCCTCAAATGGTTGTTAATGGTGAATTTTTACCTATGAAGTTAGTAAAATAGTGGCGTTCACGCAAGATGGTGTGCGTGATTGCACTATTTGTCTAACAACTAATATCCCCATAAGACATACCTTGAAATAAATGAATTGAATTGGTCACATGTATAAGGAAAATTTGAATTCTATTCATTCAATTAAATATTCAAGAAATAATATCCATAAAGTAATTATCTAAAAATTTAAAACAAAACACCAAATAACTAATCCAAATACATAGGAAATTGTTCAAAAAAATTAAATCAATAATCCAAATACATAGGAAATTGTTCGAAAAAATTAAATGAAGAGAAAATAGGGGATTCAACCATTAAGGGGAACTCGAACAACATGTCTAAAAAAGCTTAATCTAATCTTTTATAGAAGTGGATGCCTCAGGAAAGTCTGAAATCTCCATGGCAATATCTCATGATTGACAACATGTATAAAGTTTGTCTCGATCTTCTAATGATGTGAATGCTACTCAGCAATAGCTTGAGGAGAAGCTCGACAAACGCATAACCAATGTTCTTTTGAACCACAATGATAACACATATCAAGATCAATAGAAGCTTGATTGGTTTGAGTTTTGCCCTTATTATTGAAGTTGGAAGCCTTGGAACCCAGTGGATTGTGCTTCGGGGTTAGATTCCTCCCTTGGAACCTAGGGATTCGGCCATTTGTCAGGGCCATGATGCCTTTTGAGTCCTTTGTGACCTTGAGAAGTGGTGGCTTGCGCATCAAGCGTAGTGTTTGAGCCAATAGGTCTAACTTGATGATTCCACATCAAAAGCTATTTTTGCTTTTCAGCAAGTAGTAAGACAGATCAAATTCAAAAACTTAGTGAATTTATGTGCCTTATATTGTTGCTGTATGACAATATTGAAGGCATGGAAGGTTGAATAGGTCTTCTCCAAGATATCCTATTCAGTCAAGTCTTCATTAAAGAACTTGAAAAGTGATTAGATTCGACATACTTCAGAGTTGTGCTCATGCACAGACTTGAAGTCTTGGAAACATAAATGATGTCAATTGTGTCTTGCTTTAGGCAAGAAAACATCTTTTTGGTGATTGAAGCGCTCTGCTAGAGTGAGCTAGAGAGTGTGCAAATCCTCTTTAACAACTTATTCGGTTTGTAGTGAATCATGCATAAGTGTTTGGGTGAAGATCATATCAGTTGCTTTGTCACCTTCGCCAACCAGTACGTCCCGTAGCCTCTTCAATGGTGGCTTTGAAACTTTTGACTGTGAGATGGAGCTTTACATCTTGAACTCACTTTAGGTAGTTTTGACCAGAAACTTCTAAAGTGTTAGAGTCGAGTTTGTTCAAGTTTGACATGGCGCTACAATGAAGAGAACAAGATTGTGGTTAGTCTTATGAAAAAGTAAATATCTATAGACATAAAGTAGAATCTTTTGGTTCTACAGACAAGTTTTTGTTTAACTTTCATGAATGCTTTAGGTTTCATGGGTGTATGTTTTGTATGAAA
This sequence comes from Pyrus communis, assembly GCF_041283825.1. Taxonomy (NCBI): domain Eukaryota; kingdom Viridiplantae; phylum Streptophyta; class Magnoliopsida; order Rosales; family Rosaceae; genus Pyrus; species Pyrus communis. The sequence continues at coordinate 17,421,454 of NC_142565.1, forward strand.
ACTTCGGGTTTCAAAGGCACTAAATTCAAAACTACCAGTTTGATTTTAGATGAACTTCATGTTCATAAAAAAGGTACCTGCAAGAATAGGGTTTCAAGTTGCTACAGGTACTCAATGTGAGTAGTTTCGGGACTATGAAAGGCTGTCAATGGTTCAAGAAAAAATAATAAAATATTGAATCGTTAATTTATAAAAGTGCACTATGGGCCAAATTTTTTTTCCGTATTGAAGGACTGTAGGTCACTAAATTAATTCAATAACGCGCCCAAATAAGAGTCGGCAGTGGAAGCAAGAAAAATTATGATTCAAGCTTTAATATGATTGTATGGCTACGGGCTAAACAAGTGGGAAAGCCCAAAAATTCGTGTGGGTTGTGAATAGTGCACCCCAACAAAAATTAGGCACGGACTGGAAGCAAGAGCAACCTATAAGGGGCTTGGACTGAGAGCAAGTGGCAACCCAGCAACACCAGGCTACAACTTTGCAGGGAAAAGGCCCTACACAGGGGTTGGGCCAAGAAAATACCTCAGCAACTTGGCCAAAAGAAGAAGCCCAGAAACATTTGGCTTGGGCTCCATGCATAGCAGGCCTAAAAGGCTTGGACTGCAAGACCAAGACACCAAAATGGTGTTGTTTTCGGGCAGCTTAAAGTGCATTTGGCTAGGCGTAGAGCAGCTCGACTCGGCTCGGCTTCAGGTCATGTGAAGTGCACATCAATGATTAGGGTTTTGAAAATGAAACTAAATTTACTATTTTCTTGTTTTTCCGTTGTACTCACACATTTCATAATAGCAATATCGAATAATATAGTAAAATATAATATTACATAGCGAAATCAACATAATAAAATTATGCGCATGTATGAACAAAATATATATTAAGCAGTACATGCCCTTTATCCAAAGGGATCCCTATTTTTAGGTAAAAATGGAGACTAATTATAGGGCCCACTTCATGTTGAACTTCAATGAAGTGAACCGTTTATTTTGTAGTCTCGATTCATAGATCATCCTTACAAAAATTCAATTTAATCCTAAACCATTTGCCTATTTAATTATCATGATGAAATTTCATTGTTTCTTATATAACAAAGTGTTTGTCAATTTCTTTGAACTCAATTAAATGTCTTAATTATTTCCGATTTCGCTAATATTTTGCCAGGATAATCTATGTGGTGTTGAAGTTCGATGTGGTGTGGGCCTCACAACTAATCCCCATTCTTATTAAAAATAGGAATTCCTTCCCTGAAAGGCCTCGTTGAGCAGTATAAGACAATATATAAAGCATAGGTAAATTTGAGGGTTCATGCATTATGTTGAATGTTTTCATGCAATTATGGCTTATAAAATATCGATTTCGTGTTTCTAGAAACACTTGGATTGGATGGAAAAGATAAAAGCCCTTGAATGTTTGATGTCGTGTTTCTAGAATAACTTGGATTGGATGGAAAAGATAAAAGCCTTTGAATGTTTGATGTAGAAAAACTCCTCGAAAAACCTTAAGTTTATTCGCGCAGTGGTGGGAGCATGTTGATAAAGTATTGTAAGCCCTATTTTGGGTGCATGAAATAATGTCATAGACTCATAGATTCATTCAATATTGTATAAAGTTGAGTCTTGAGAGTTGAGACACATGGGTAGCACTAAGGTTAAGTTGAAGTAGGAAAACATTACTTATTATAATATTAATTTGGCACCAAGTTAAGCATTAGTTTATATGAATAATTAATAGTGCAATGAGACGGTATATATGTTCGAAAATCTCATAATGGTCCAAAATAAATTATTAAATTCTTCTAAATTATCTTGTAAAGGTCATGTTCCCATGTCTCTCTATCTCTCTCTATCTTCCTCTCAATATAAAATCTTGACTTGGTCGAAGCTAGGTCATATGCACTCAGATTACAAGGCAAACATCACATTAATTAGTCTCTTAACTTCATCAATACAACAGGTATGTCCAAAATAGATGTATGAGGACAAGATTTCACTTATAATCTCAATTATGAAGTTAAAACATATATTATTTTACAATTTTTTTTTTCATGATATGTATTACCGAGTCATCTAGAAAATTAACGGTTAGGTCTTACATAGAGAGATCTAATGAATTGTAAAGATTGAATCTTACATAAAACTCGTTCCACTCAATGGTACATACATTGTAGCAAGACCCATTACTGAGTGTTAATGATATAATTATAATTAATGACCATGGAATATAGTCACTCATCTTTAGTCACAAAATGACCAAGAGAACAGAATTCGCCAACTTCAAGAACGCATATCTGGTGTTGCAGTGCTTTAGGCAAAAGAAAATGCGAATTCTTTTTGTCATAGAATTAAGGACCTTCTAGTAGTTCGTCATACATTTTTGTACTGTTTTGTTCGAATAAAACTGTGTTTACATCCATTCTTGTTATGCTCACTAGTAAAAACAAAAACCCTTGTGTGACCAAAATTTTGTGCAACAATGTGTGTTTCGTCACCCAAAATTTTGCGCAACGAAAAACACATTGTCGAGCAAAGTCACTTTGCGCAACGAAATTCTAAGCTTCATTGCGCAAAGTCTTGCGCGACGAAAATTTAAACTTCGTCGCACAAAGTCTTTACAAAAATAAAAAGATTATTTTTTTAAATCTTTGCGCGACATAATTCAAATATTTCGTCACCTAAACCAATTTATTTTCGTTTTTTATTTTGTACGCATAACACTTAAGAAATTGAACGGTATATATATATATATATATTTATTAAGTAGCTTTAAATTTATTATTGTAGTTCAGATCGGGTTTTTGTTAGAAAAATATATTATTGTAATTCGGATCGAATTTTTGTTAAAAAAATATATTTTGAATTAACGATCGAATTAGTTCATTGTATTTATACTGGGTCAATGAGTGTAGCTGTAAAAAATCATCAAAATCAGAGTTAAAATAATCTTTAAATCATGATTTTTCGTTTATAATCGTCGAAAAGTTTTGTCCTGTTACTTGATCTCTGAATGTTTGTTTTTTGTGATTTTTGGTGTACATGATCTCAAAATATATACAAACAAGTTTGACGGTTGGATCGTTGAAACTAGTTTCGTAGGATGCATATCCCATGAAAACAATAGATTCACTGACACTTAAAGAGTCTATTTATATTTTCATTAAGTATAACATAAGATTCACTAGTGTTTCTGGAACTAATTTTCTGGATTTTGGGCAGCTTGGTGAAGCGATCGCTAGTGCCATTCAGTCTACACTTCTTCCTCCCTAAAGGACGACCTTGAAGACAATATCCCATCTCCACGTTAATAATTTCTTGGGCAATGAAGGGCCTGAGAAATCTGACGTTTGGATTGGCCATGTTGAGAATACTTTTCGAGTTATGCAGCGACAGAGGAATCTTCCAAATGAGAGATAGGTCGAGACAGTGACTTGGTTCTTCTATCTAGGAGTTAGATCATGGTGGGCTCAAGAGTCATGCCCATTGTCTACTCAAGATCTGTTTGAGGCTAGGTTCACACCTCTGGAGTACAAGGACCGAAAAGGAAAGGAATTCACAGAGTTAAAGCATGGAAAAATGTCAGTCACATAGTAACACCGAAAGTTCACTGACTTATCCCGCTATTGTCCTGAGATCGCTAGGAATCCCAAAGAGATGCTCCGTTATTTTAAGAAGGGGACTCGTAAACGACTGTGTTTTCTGGCGACTTCTACTCCCTACTCTTCCTACCAAGAATTATTTGGGGTTCTGCTTCGTGTTGAAGATTCTGAGAATGCTTCTAAAGATGACGATGAGGAAGAGGATAATAATAATAATGCTCAAAGGAATAATAACAGGAGGCAGTCATCTTTCGGCTTTCGAAAGACTCAGAATTTCAAGAGAAGTGGTAATAGTTCTGGATCGTCGAATGGTGGTTCAAATTCCAATACACCGTGAAGGGGCGACAAGTTCACAGACAATTCAGCTTTCAAAATCAAAGGAACCCTAGCAATTCTGGTGCTTTGCACTGTCGTAGATGCAATAACTGTCATTTAGGTGAGTGTAAAAGGAGAAATAATGGGTGCTATACTTGCAGTCAGGTGGGGCACAAAGCTAACCAATGTCCACAAAGTCAGCCAAATCAACCTCCTACACTACCACTTGTAATTCCTCTGCAGTATATTCAAAGACCTGGTACTTATCCACAGATAGGTTATGATGGTACTTACCACTATCAGGGTGACATAGCTCAGTATCTAGGAGGAGCATATCAGTACCCACTTGATCCTTATTACCAGGGCGGTTATCCATAGTACCAAGGGGCTATACGCCACATACGACATATCAGGGTGGCAGATCACAGTGGTATATCGGGAGTCAGTCCCAAAATCTTGAGGTAGCTTCTAGCAGCAGTGCATTAACTAGGTAGCCTAATCTAAAAAATCAAGGTCAAGGTAACAAAGGACGTGGTAACCAGGGAAACAAGGGTCGAGAAGGTCTATAATAGGCATAGGGTCGAGTCAATCACATCACCTTGCAGGATCCTCAGGGTAACCCCTACTTGATTATGGGTACGTTGAATGTTCTTGGTCATTTTACTAGAATATTAATTGACTCTGGTCCTACTCATTTGGTTATCTCCCATATGTTTGCTTAAAAGACTCAACCTCACCCTACTTTCCTTAGTTATGAGTTGGAGTTCTCGATCCCTATGGGTGAAGTTTGCTATGTTAGTTGGGAGTATCGAGGATATCCCGTTCTCATCGAGGATGTCATAATGCCAGTGATAGGATTTTTACCATCTGCATAAAAGGGTTAAAAACACCTAAAATACTTGCAAGAGAAACAAGGTTATTGTAATATAATTGGCTCAAGCAAGGTCGTTCTCCACAAGGATTAATTTAAAGAGATCAAAGCAAAATCAATTCTCAACTAATTAATTAAAACAAAGTTTTTCTTTTGAAAGAGGTGATTTAATGACCTAAACTAAGAAAAACGAATTTAATTAAAAAGATTACTTAAAAACCACAACTTTAAAGAAAGATAAGGGGAACAATTTTTAGGATTCAAAGAGAGAAAGTACTAGGGTTCCGCCGTCACCCTAACAATCATATGTAGCTTTTCTAAATTACTTATGAACCATACATGTATGTTTTGAAAGTTAGGTTTTCCTAGAGTATATCCTACTTGGAACCTCCAACATAGAATGTATATCTAACATGCAACCCGTCCGTGGTGTTCAGATCGAATGTGAACATGCAAGACTCATTAAGTTTTATGAAAACCTTTTTAAAAAACCATATAACCCTTAAAATGTGTCGTCCATCCTAAGAGGTTACACATATTAACCACAAGAAGCTTTAGTCAATTTTAGGGACAATCCTCCGCCAAAATTGCATCAAATAACTTTTCCAAATATCCTGATGGTCGCGAATCACTAAGACAAATAGATAGTTTAAAGCACAGTAATTAACATTCCAAAACCTGCATGCATAAATTCATAAGCAAAGTAAAAAGAGACTACATATTCTTGCTAAGGATCATGGCCTCGCCCTAGCAAAAAGAATTAGTTACGCATATTCATACTAAAAATCATAGTTTTTATTGAAATAGAAAAAGAATGAAAACACCTTGTAGAATAAAATCTGAAAAGCTCTAAACTTTTTCCCAAAATCTTCTCTCCAAAAGTTGCATATCTCAAAAGCCACCAAATTTAGAACGGCTGACCCTTTTAATATCTCTCCCTCAAGCCAACACAAAAACCCTAACCATCAAGTATTTTATTCCCACTAAGAAACTAAATAATAATAAAATAAAATAGAAAATAAATTCCTAATTAAACTAGGAAAAGCTGCACAGAAACTGTTCAGCCACGTTTTAGCCTCAAATCTTCTTCAAATCCGGCCCAAGATAGCTTGTTTTAAAGATAAGAACGTTCTGAACACATCTCCAGAAGGTCACGAACCCATCCGAGGTCATCTTGGGCTCCAAAAACGCAAGTTAAGCCCAAAACGTCACTATTCCAGCATTGCGCATGACTCCTTTATTTTATTGCCAGAAAATATTCGCTTGGTAGAAAAATCTGATATTTTGACACGATCAAGCTAAGTGACTCACGAACGTCCTCCAGTTGGAATTACTCCAAAATTCGTCCATTTGACCATGTTTTGCTCCAGAGGAAGTCGAAAATCCTATATTGAAAATATAATTCAAAGTATCAAAATTCTTCCAAATTATTAACCAAAATATACTAAGAATAGGGTTAAATATATAATATAAAATATACTCATCAAAATACCCCCAAACTTAGCTTTTTGCTTGTCCTCAAGCAAAACAAAACTAGAAAACAACAATAAACACTAACAAACTAGAACTTAACTAAAACTAACTGACAAAAAATTTCACCTTCAAAGTTGCAATCCATAGAACATGTTAAAAATCATAACATCTTTTCAAAAGTTCCAACCAATCCCACCACAGAGTCTAAGCCATTTAGAATCAATTAGAAAAGAATTCACGAACTTCCTTTGGTGTAAAGTGAATCAACATAGCTAAAGAGACTCGACTAAAACCCTTACCTCTTGTCCTTCTTTAATTCACACATACTAACTTTAAATATAACTATTTTTCTTTTTCTTCTTGATTTTTTTTTTTTTTTTTTTCAGTAACAGTAGTGGTCGTGCAATGTCGGTTCACTTAAGCTTTCGATCCAACCCATGTAGCGAGCTTTAGGTCAATGACTCCCAAACCACTAGGGCTTTAGGGCACTAGGTGTAAAACACCCCTAAGGACTTATTAACCCGAGCTGAAAAGGCTACGAAACCAACTAACCACCCTGCCCCATGCCAAAACTCTACTGTTTGACGCGAGAATCACTGCTGATTAGGCAGGACTGGCCCGGTTACTAGGCAAAGTCTCGGGGTGAGACAATTATTACTTTATAACACAAACTAACTTTACTTTATGTAGAACAAAAATTAAAAGTGAAACTTAGACTAAAAGTAAGTGTTTCAATCTCACTCCCCACAAGCCATGTTGATGTGAATGTGCAAGTTGTCAAAGTATAATTCATGAATTAGTGTCTAAGCAACGATAAGTAGAAAAGACTCTAATGTGGGGTTAATCTTCACCATGTCCATTTGTTATAACGTTTAAAATAATCTATGGATATTAACTTACAAAGAATGAAAATTTTAACTTGACACAAAAATTAAAAACCTAAAATGTTATTTCCCACCCCCAAACTTATTCACACTTTGTCCTCAAGGTGTGGAAAATAAATAGAAGAGACAAGAACATAAACAAAACTACTAAATCCTAGAAAATGTAAAACAAATATCAAAAATAAAGAAAATACCCTAAGCAAACAAAATAGGAAAGAGAAACAAGAAAATAAAATAAAATAAAATAAAATAAAACAGAAAACAAGAAAGAAAAGAAAAGGAAAAAGAAACTAACACACCAGAGATTTGAAGAGAGAAACTGTGAATTTGCCAAAGTGTGCTGACCAAAAATGTGGAGAACAAAAACACTACTGGACACTTTGGGGATTCGAAAGCAGGACCTGGTAGTTGGAACTAGTGAAAGCGCACTGACCAACACGTATAAGTCCACACTTGTGTCAAAACCTAGCAACAGCTACAATATAAGCTGGTGTAGCAGCTGCATTTGTCATTTGAAAAAAAAACCCTAGCTATTCTGGAACACGCTTTGGATTCCCTTGCACACGCCTCGAGCCCAGAGCCAAACGGCTCTCTTCTGTCCATTCCCATCCCCTGTGCAGAAGAATAATAATATTATTTATTGTAAACCCCGAAGCCCTTTTGTTCTCTCTAGAAAAATGAGAGACATCTCTCACTACTCTCATTTCAAACCTATTCCTCTTAGCCCTCTCTAAAAAATCTGGAAAGGGCCTCTTTTCTCCATTTTCTCTCAAGTCCAGCGCCCACCATTTCAAAACTTCTCCTTTCTCTCATTTCTAATTATATTAAGAAATCCTAAGCCTTTTTGCTCTAGAGAAACGGAGAGGTCTCACATTTCTCGCAGCCCTCTTTTCTTTAAAATGTTTCTCATTTCTCTATACTGGAAAACATTAGCCGCTCCTCCAACCTCATTGCAACATCAATGTCTCGGTAACACAACCCGAAATCGCAAAGGTAAAACTCTTTCCTTACTGCCATTGCGTGCTAGAGAGCTTATTTTCATGGGAAAAGTAAAGAACTAACACATGCAACTATTTTCTCTGCGAGGACTCTTGGATCCACAACAAAAGTAAGGCACCAACACCCAATCTTCATAGATCCATAGCTAATACTCCAAAACTCATCCATCAACAGGTAGAAACTTAGTCTCCCCTACACTTTGGTTTTGATTCTAGATTTTAAGTAACATTTTTCTGTGATGTGACTAACCAAAGGGCGAAAAAATATAACATCCATCCGTGCTCTTATTTATGCACAGAGCAAAGTTCGAAGGCTTGGATGACGGCATAACAACGGAAGAAATGATAAGGACCCCAGTTTGACGAAAAACAGCCAAGCCAAACACAAATAACACGGATCGAAAACCAAAGGTAACAATTCATACTCGCATGTGACTGTGCTATGCCTGCATGTTGAGGATCTGCTGGGTTGCATGGGTGTATTATCTGTGAGATCACCCCCAAACTTGATATAAATAATAACTGGACACTGTAGTTGCTGGACAAAAGAAATAACACTGAGATCTGTATGGGGACCATGTATGCGGACCATTTGGAACTTAGAACACTGCTTCTCCCTATAATATTCGTGAAGGACAACCTGGATCACCCCTGAACATATGTACGAACTTTTTGGATTTGACCCGTTCGGAGGACGGATAAAGAACTCACCCCCAAACTTAAATAATGGCATACCCGGCATCTTCGAAACTAAATGGCGTAGATCTGCATAGAAATAATGATAGCTCCTCAGTACGTATCAACTTGATGTTTTTTTTTTTTTTTAGATGAACACCGGAGATCCCCAAAAGCAGCTCATTGGCGGCTAAGGCGTGCATGGAAGAATGGCCGCGTAGCAAAACAGAGGTATAATGTTCTATCCTTTTGTGGCTGGATCTGTGATTCTGCAAGAGCTTTGTAATTTCTGCATTATATTTCGGCATGGTCTAGGAATGTGGTTGATGGTAATGTAGACTTGCCACTGGGTGCGTGATTCCAGCCTAAAATAAGTTCTCTGTGTATACATGCTTGTTTGCTTTGTTTGTTGTCTGCAAAAACCCACGTTATGAAATCAGAGATAGATTATAGAAAATACTAACTATAAACTACAAATTAAACAAGTAAAATGAGAATTTTTATTATTATTACTATTATTTTTTATATATTTTATTTATTTTTTTTTTTTGAACTTTTTTTTTTTTTTAGATGATTGTCGACACTAAATGATAGCCTAGGAATTTAAATGCAGCTTGACGGAAAAAAAAAAAGAAGAAAGTAATGAAAAAGTTAGAAAATTGGGTTGCCTCCCAATAAGCGCTTTATTTAACGTCTGTAGCTAGACTGAACAGAAGCCTGGTGATTAACTTGCTGGATCCTTCAGAGTTATAGACTCGGCTGCACTGTCAAAGGGTGACTCTAAGTATGGTTTCAGCCTGTGACCATTCACCTTGAATGTGTTGCCATTAATCTCGCTTGTAATATCAACTGCTCCATGAGGATAAACCTTAGTAACCAAGTAGGGTCCATTCCATCGAGATTTCAATTTCCCTGGAAATAACTTGAATCTAGAACTAAATAACAACACTTTCTGCCCTGGCTGGAAATCTGTCCTGAGAATGTGTTTATCGTGGAAGGCCTTTGTTTTGTCTTTGTATATGCGTGCATTTTCATAAGCCTCCTGGCGAATTTCATCAAGCTCATTGAGCTGCAGCTTTCTTTTTTCCCCTGCTGAATCGTAAGCAAAGTTTAACTCCTTGATAGCCCAAAACGCTTTATGCTCTAGCTCCATAGGTAAATGACAAGCCTTGCCATACACAAGCCGAAACGGGGACATCCCAATGGGTGTTTTAAATGCTGTTCTGTATGCCCACAATGCATTATTTAATTTCAAACTCCAGTCTTTACGAGTGGAGCCAACTGTTTTCTCCAAAATACGTTTTATGTCCCTGTTTGAAACCTCAACCTGCCCTGATGTTTGTGGATGGTAAGGAGTGGCAACACGATGAGTTATCCCATATTTTGCAAGTAATGCAGCAAACTGTTTATTAATGAAATGCTTACCCCCATCACTAAGTATAACTCGCGGGATGCCAAACCGTGGAAATATGACTCCTTGGAGGAATTTCAGAACCACTGATCCTTGATTAGTTGGTGCTGCAATTGCCTCGATCCACTTAGAAACATACTCAACCCCTACCAAAATATATTGATTGCCATGTGAAGATGGGAATGGTCCCATAAAATCAATACCCCAAACATCGAATAATTCAACAACCAAAATACCATGTTGTGGCATCTCATTCCGTTTGGACTGATTTCCCACTCTCTGACAACGATCACAAGATTTACACCAATTATGAGCATCCTTGAAAAGAGAAGGCCAAAACAGCCCACTTTGTAGAATTTTAGCTGCTGTCCTTGTAGGCCCAAAATGGCCACCACAAGCATAATGATGTGCAAACTTTAAAACACTGTCTTGTTCCTCTTCTGGAATACATCTGCGAATAATCTGATCTGGACAGTATTTGTACAGATACGGATCATCCCAAAAATAAAATTTTGCATCTGCCAAAAATTTCTTTTTCTGCTGATAACTTAAATCTGGATGAATAACTCCCCTGGCCAAATAATTAACCAAATCTGCAAACCATGGTGTTTTGTGCTGGACAGCCAACAATTGTTCATCAGGAAAATTTTCATTGAGAGGCAATGTGTCTTCTTCTGCAGTAGCAGAATTTATTAATCTTGATAAATGATCAGCCACCACATTTTCACTGCCCTTTTTGTCTCTAATTTCCAAATCAAATTCTTGAAGTAAAAGAATCCACCGAATAAGTCGAGGTTTAGCATCCTTTTTAGATAATAAATACTTCAAAGCAGCATGATCTGTGTAGACAATTACTTTAGCCCCAATTAAATAAGAACGAAATTTCTCTAATGCAAAAACAACTGCCAACAATTCTTTCTCAGTGGTTGCATAATTCAGCTGTGCATCATTGAGAGTTCTGCTAGCATAATAAATGACTTGAGGAATCTTGTCTTTTCGCTGTCCAAGAACTACCCCAACTGCATAATCTGATGCATCACACATTAGTTCAAAAGGTAAGTTCCAGTCCGGAGCTGCAATAATCGGTGCTGAAGTTAAGAGTGTTTTCAACTTGTTGAAAGCCTCCAAGCATGCATTATCAAAAACAAACTGTGCGTCCTTAGCCAATAAGTTACACAAAGGTCGGCTAATCTTGGAGAAATCCTTGATAAACCGTCTGTAAAACCCAGCATGTCCAAGAAACGAACGAATGCTCTTCATAGTAGTAGGAGAGGGCAACTTAGCAATAACATCAATCTTAGCTTTATCAACCTCAATACCCTTGCTAGAAACTAAGTGCCCTAAAACAATTCCTTGTTTAACCATAAAATGACACTTCTCCCAATTCAATACGAGATTAGTTTCTTTGCAACGCTCAAGAACCAAAGATAAATTTTGTAAACAATGATCAAACGAATCACCAAAAACAGAAAAATCATCCATAAATACTTCAACAACTCGTTCAACCAAACCTGAGAATATGCTCATCATGCATCGTTGGAATGTGGCAGGTGCATTGCATAATCCGAAAGGCATTCTTCTGTAAGCAAATGTACCAAAAGGGCAGGTGAATGTGGTCTTTTCCTGATCCTCTGGTTCAACTGGAATTTGATTGTAGCCTGAATACCCATCTAAAAAACAATAGAAAGCCCGACCAGCCAATCTTTCCAACATTTGATCAGTAAAGGGTAGCGGAAAGTGATCCTTTCTAGTACCTGTATTGATCTTCCTGTAATCAACGCACATTCGCCACCCAGTAGTTAAACGTTTAGGCACAAGCTCGTTATTGTCATTTGTCACAACTGTAATTCCAGTGCGTTTAGGTACCACTTGAGTAGGACTTACCCATTTACTATCTGAAATTGGATAAATCATTCCAGCATCTAAAAGCTTCATAACCTCATTTCGAACAACTTCCTTCATGATCGGATTCAATCGGCGTTGAGCATCAATGGTGGGTTTGACACCCTCCTCCATCAAAATTCTGTGCATACAGAGTGTTGGGCTGATTCCCTTAATATCTGCAATTGTCCACCCAATGGCATCTTGAAAATTTCTCAAAATACGCAGCAATTTGTCTTCCTCAATTGGAGATAAATCTGCAGAAACAATAACCGGCAGTGAAGAATTAGCACCCAAATAAGCATATTTTAAGTGTGCTGGTAATGGCTTCAATTCCATCTTAGGTGGCTGTATTTTTGAAGGCTGTAATGGTGTTTTTGGTTCTCCCAAACTCTCAAAAACGTGCCTCCACTTTGGCTGGTGTAAAGGGACACTTTCCAAAGCTGTAACATACTCAAAAGCTTCTTCATCTTCAGTTTTGACGTCTTCAAAACCATGTAAAACTTTTAACAGTGGATCTGCTGTCAAACTGGGCATAATATCTGCATGCATGATGCCTTCTAACACGTCAACTCTCATACAGTCTTGCATATCACTAGGCCTCTTCGTTGCTTCAAATAAATTAAACACAACAGATTCTTCTTGTACTCTAAGCGTCAATGTGCCAGCTTCCACATCTATCAAAGTTCTAGCAGTTGCCATGAATGGCCACCCCAGAATAATTGGTGTTTGCATATCTTCATCCATATCCAAAACCACAAAATCTGCTGGAAGGTAGAGGTTATCCACTTTAATAATAAGATCTTCAATAATACCCCTAGGATAAGCAACCGAACGATCTGCTAACTATAAAATAACAGATGTTGGTTTGATTTCTCCTTGTCCCAGTCGCTGAAAAACAGAGAAAGGCATTAAATTAATACTAGCACCCAAATCAATTAAAGCACGTTTAAACTCAGAATTTCCAATTGTGCATGAAATTGTAAAACTCCCTGGATCTTTTTTCTTTGGTGGTAGCTTTTGTAATAGAACTGCACTGCACTGCTCTGTGAGAATCACTTTTTCGAAGTCGACAAGCTTCTTTTTATTTGTGCACACATCTTTCAAAAACTTGGCATATGAGGGAATGTTCTTGATTGCATCAATTAATGGTAGATTAATCTGAACTTTAGCCAATGTCTTCATGAAATCTGTTAATTGTTGATCTTTTGCATGTGGCTTCAATCTTTCGGGATATGGCATAGGTGGAACATAAACACGTTTTGACTTTTCTGCATTTTCTGCAGTAGGCACTGCAGTATTTTTGGATCTGTCCAGTGGTTGGGCAGATTCTGCAGAACTTTCAGAACCTGTTTGTGGCTGCACAGGTGCTACTCGTGAAGCTCCAGCACCGTTTTCTTTATTTTCTGCATCACGGTTGTCATAACTTTTACCACAACGCAATATTCTAACAGCATTACAATCTGCATTTCCACGTGGATTTGGGATAGTTTGGCTGGGAAATTTTCCTGGTTCTCTGCCCGAAAACTGGAGTGAAAGCTGCCCCATTTGCTGCTGTAGATCTTTCATTGTTGCTTGTATGTTCTGAATGTTTTGGTTGGTTTTTTGAATTTCTTGTTTTGTTGCATCAAAACTTGCCTTAGTATGATCTGCCAATTTTTCAATTGCGACTTCCCAAGAAGGTTTAGCTTGAGCATCAGGTTGCTGTATTTGTTGTTGAAACTGTGGTTTAACCTGTTGATCTCTATTCCACTTGAAATTTGGGTGATCTCTCCACCCGGGGTTGTAAAAATTTGAGTACGGATCATTTCTAGGCCTTTGATAATTATTGAATGCATTAATCTGCTCTGTAACATGCTCCGGGTATGCGTCCCTATGTGGGCAACCCATAAAATCATGTGTTGTAATGCCACAAATGGTACAGGCGGCTGCAGTAGGCTGTTGGACAGCAACCTGCTGCATAGGTGCTGCCATTCTTTGTAAAAGCATGTCAAATTTTGCATCAAAATTTTCTAACTTCTTCTCCATCTTTTCTATTTGTGCAGATACATGAGGTGAACCACTAGACATCTCAAAAACACCCCTGGTCTGAGGTATATCAATTGCCCATTGTTGAGATTCTGTCGCCATGTTCTCAAACAATTGATACGCTTGCAGTGCATTTTTGTCTGAATACATTCCTCCACAAGAAGCATTAACAAGAGTCTTAGTAGTTAAATTCAGCCCTCTGTAAAATAAATTCATTTGAGTGTCACCATTAATGCCTGAATGTGGACATTTCCTGAGTAGATCCTTGTAACGTTCCCATGCTTCATGAATTGCTTCATTAGGTTTCTGAGCAAATGTTAAAATTTGAGTACTCATATCAAGTGTTTTTGAAGCTGGGTAGTATTTGCTTAAAAATGCAGCACTAAGTTGGTTCCACGAAGTAATGCTTCCAGATGGAAGTGTGAGTAACCATCTCCTTGCAACATCCTTCAAAGTGTACGGAAAAAGTCTGAGTTTGATAGATTCTGCTGAAAATCCTCTCACCAAAATGTTTTTGCATCCCATTAGAAATTCAGTTAGATGCATGTTAGGATCATCTGTTGATAAACCATGAAATGAAGGTAGAATCTCCAACATATGATGTCGTATCTCAAACGTAGACCCATCTTCAACTTCAGGATAGGTAATGCAGCTTGGCACCTCTGTGGCATGAGCAGCCAGAGATTCCCTCAGTGGTTGTCCCGCTGTTGGTAGAACAAATGCCATAGCTTCCTCGCTGTCCAAAACCCCAGTAAACCGATTATGCAAAACTGTTCCCTGCAGTGAAGGTTCACACTGTAGATTCTGCTTTCTAAGTCTCTGTCTGGCAGTACGTTCAGGTTCTGGATCAAAATCTGCAATTTGTTGTTTGTGTGATCTGGTACAGACCATGCACAATCTGCAGAGAAAAAAAAATGAAAATTAATTTTTTATTTTTATTTTTATTATATACGGGAATAATTAATTGAGAATATGATAGACAAAAATCTATTTAAAATCAATCCCCGGCAGCGGCGCCAACTTCTTGATAGGATTTTTACCATCTGCATAAAAGGGTTAACAACACCTAAAATACTTGCAAGAGAAACAAGGTTATTGTAATATAATTGGCTCAAGCAAGGTCGTTCTCCACAAGGATTAATTTAAAGAGATCAAAGCAAAATCAATTCTCAACTAATTAATTAAAACAAAGTTTTTCTTTTGAAAGAGGTGATTTAATGACCTAAACTAAGAAAAACGAATTTAATTAAAAAGATTACTTAAAAACCACAACTTTAAAGAAAGATAAGGGGAACAATTTTTAGGATTCAAAGAGAGAAAGTACTAGGGTTCCGCCGTCACCCTAACAATCATATGTAGCTTTTCTAAATTACTTATGAACCATACATGTATGTTTTGAAAGTTAGGTTTTCCTAGAGTATATCCTACTTGGAACCTCCAACATAGAATGTATATCTAACATGCAACCCGTCCGTGGTGTTCAGATCGAATATGAACATGCAAGACTCATTAAGTTTTATGAAAACCTTTTTAAAAAAACCATATAACCCTTAAAATGTGTCGTCCATCCTAAGAGGTTACACATATTAACCACAAGAAGCTTTAGTCAATTTTAGGGACAATCCTCCGCCAAAATTGCATCAAATAACTTTTCCAAATATCCTGATGGTCGCGAATCACTAAGACAAATAGATAGTTTAAAGCACAGTGATTAACATTCCAAAACCTGCATGCATAAATTCATAAGCAAAGTAAAAAGAGACTACATATTCTTGCTAAGGATCATGGCCTCGCCCTAGCAAAAAGAATTAGTTACGCATATTCATACTAAAAATCATAGTTTTTATTGAAACAGAAAAAGAATGAAAACACCTTGTAGAATAAAATCTGAAAAGCTCTAAACTTTTTCCCAAAATCTTCTCTCCAAAAGTTGCATATCTCAAAAGCCACCAAATTTAGAACGGCTGACCCTTTTAATATCTCTCCCTCAAGCCAACACAAAAACCCTAACCATCAAGTATTTTATTCCCACTAAGAAACTAAATAATAATAAAATAAAATAGAAAATAAATTCCTAATTAAACTAGGAAAAGCTGCACAGAAACTGTTCAGCCACGTTTTAGCCTCAAATCTTCTTCAAATCCGGCCCAAGATAGCTTGTTTTAAAGATAAGAACGTTCTGAACACATCTCCAGAAGGTCACGAACCCATCCGAGGTCATCTTGGGCTCCAAAAACGCAAGTTAAGCCCAAAACGTCACTATTCCAGCATTGCGCATGACTCCTTTATTTTATTGCCAGAAAATATTCGCTTGGTAGAAAAATCTGATATTTTGACACGATCAAGCTAAGTGACTCACGAACGTCCTCCAGTTGGAATTACTCCAAAATTCGTCCATTTGACCATGTTTTGCTCCAGAGGAAGTCGAAAATCCTATATTGAAAATATAATTCAAAGTATCAAAATTCTTCCAAATTATTAACCAAAATATACTAAGAATAGGGTTAAATATATAATATAAAATATACTCATCAGCCAGCTAATCTTGTACCCTTACACATCGTTAATTTCAATGTTATCTTGGGCATGGATTGGTTAGATTACAATCGTGCCATGTTGAATTGTCACTAGAAGATCGTTACCTTCCATCGACCGAGCATGCCTATGGTAACTTTTGTCGATGAACGTAGCAGTCTGAAACATGGAGTTATCTCAACCATAAGGGCGAAGTGGTTATTGAGGAAGGGTTGTCAAGGCTACTTAGCTAATGTAGTGGCGACTAAAGATAATCATACTCATGTGGAAGATATTCAGGTAGTCATACACTTTCCTGATGTTTTTCCCGACAATTTCCTTGGCTTACCACCGGATTGTGAAGAGGAGTTCACCATCGACCTAATTCCAGGTACCGATCCTATTTCTCTAACTCTTTATCATATGGCTTATGCGAAGTTAAGGGAATTAAAAACCCAGTTACAAGAACTTGTTGAAAAATGGTTTATTCTGTCGAGCACTTCCCCTTGGGGAGCTCCAGTCTTGTTTGTGAGGAAAAAAAACGGAACTTTGAGGCTATGTATCAATTACAAATAGCTAAATCGGGTGATGATTAAAAATGGTTATCTGTTGCCTCATATCGATGATTTTTTCGATCAACTTCGTGGTGCTTGTGTTTTCTCGAAAATCGATCTTTGGTTCGGTTATTATCAATTGAAGATTAGAAGTGATGATGTTTTGAAAATAGCATTCCGAACTTGATATGGTCATTCTGAGTTTCTTGTGATGTCATTCTGGTTAACTAATGCTCCGGCAACTTTTACGAACCTAATGAATCGGGTCTTCCGTCAGTACCATAATAGGTTCATAATTGTCTTCATCGATGATATCCTAGTGTATTCTAAGACCGAGGTTGACCTAGCTAGACATCTACATCTGGTTTTGAAGAAGCTAAGGGAGAATCAATTGTATGCTAAGTTCAGTAAGTGCCAGTTCTGGCTAGATCATGTGGCTTTCTTGGGACACGTGATATCAACACATGTTTTCGTGGATCCTTAGAAAGTGGCAGCAGTGGAAAATTGGGAGCAATCTCGGACTATCACAGAAGTTTAGAGTTTTCTTGTTCTTATCGACACTTCATGAAAGACTTCTCAGCCATAGCCCTGCTTCTGACAAGGTTGACCAGGAAATGGGTTAATGTTGAATGAAGTGATGATTGTGAACGGAGTTTCCAAAATTTGAAGTATTGTCTCATTCTTGTGCCTGTTTTGGCACTTCTCGATGACAGTGGGAATTTTGAGATCTACAGTGACGCCTTTCTGAATGGCCTACGCTGTGTGCTGATGCAGCATGGAAAGGTGATTGTGTATGCTTCGCGACAATTAAAGCCCCATGAGATGAACTCTCTTACTCATGATCTTGAATTGGCAGCTATCGTTTTCGCTTTGAAAATTTAACGGCACTATCTTTATAGGGAAACGTGTCGAATCTTCACTAACCATAAGAGCCTCAAGTATATCTTCACTTAGAAAAAACTTAATCTCCAGCAACATAGGTGGATGAAGTTGATTAGTGATTATGATTGCACTATCGAGTACCAACTTGGTCGTGCATGTGACAACCCGTCCCTAAATTTACGTTTTTATTTATTTTAATCGAGGGAATTGACGAAAATATCCCTAGAGGCACGAACTTTGACTTACGTTGAGCATCATCTAGAGAAATGTATGACTTATTCCTTTAGCACATTTGTGTAGTACTCGTTGGTACAAACGCATAGGCGAAAGCCAGTTGCGAGTTTGGATTATAACGGTATAGTTACGGACTTTTGAAATTTGTTTACTCAAATTTTAGTTTAGGAAATAATTAAAGAGGCCCAATCGGGTTGTGTTATTATGGCCAATTAGAAGTAAAGGTTGGAGTGAGAGGACCAATTCAGAGAGGAGAGAGAAACTGATTTCCCTTTTCCCCTTCCCGTCGACCATCCATACACACACAACCCGGTTTCGACCCGTGGTGTTTTCCAGCGGTCCTCAATCGTTTTTCAAGCGATTTTCACCTATCCATCACCTGGAACCTCATCCATAACCTCCTCTCTACCATTTCCATCCAAAATTAGAAGATAAACGGTTGTAGTTTGGTGAAAACCCACCACGGGTGCGGCGGTAAACCTTGTCAAAATCCACCAATTGTGAAACGTTTTCCTCCAATTACCACCACTATAGACTCCCCTTGAGGCCTAGACCAAAGCCCAAACAACTATAAGGGTGGCGGAGCACCGGAGGTGACAGATCGAAGCCACCCATTTTTAAGGTTTCAGGCGAGTTCGAGGGAAATTGGAGCTTTTCCTAGCCAAATTGGACTTGTCCACAAGTATAAAACTTGCTCTACTCATTGAGATCTTCATTCTTTTAAAATTTGGCAATTTTTAGATATAGTTGAATTTTCCTACGAATCCGGGCGGCCGACCGCCGTGTGCGGCGGTGCGTGGGATGAGTCACCCCTGACCTTCCTAAGCTAAGTTTGACACCCAATTCCATAAGTGAAATCTGATTGATGAGATCTCATCGTTTGATCATAGTTTTGATAATGACCGCTACTTGAACATTATGTGAATTGACGATCCGACTGTTGGATTGTCACTAAACTTTAATATATTATAGTACGTAATATTTGAGGATATTAGAAACTTACGGATTGGGAATCTGACGTGCGGATCTTCCCAAATTGGATTTGTAAGTTCGTAAAATAAAACGTTGACCGCCACTTGAATTGGCAATTGGCAAAGATCCAACCGTTGGATCGTAATGAAATTTTAGTATGTTATTCTAGAAGTATAATGTGGATCTTTGGAAGTTACGGATCAGAAATCTGAGATGCGGATTTTCTGGATCGAGTTACGTAGGTTGTGGACCCTACCGTCGATCTTTGATCGACGGTTGACTTTTGGTCAATGGGTCTCAAATCATTCTAGAACTCCTCTAGGGATGTGCTTTACGTAAGCTACATGTTTTATTGATAAGAATTTTGAGAAGTTATTTGATATTTGTTCTAGGCGATGATAGTCGGGACGCCTTGATATTCATGTTAGGGAGTTGTAGCGCAGACCTCAGGTGAGCGGGTCTCTTCTTTTTTGTCATATATATATGATTGATAATTCCATAAACGCTTTTAAATTGATTTATGCACTTTATGCCATGTCATATATATATTTATATATTCTAAATATTATGAGATGGTTGAGTTTTAGATTGCATTATGGCATATCCATATGCATATTACCTACATATAATTATTGTGAATGCTTTGAAGTGCTAAGGTGAACGTGGGACGCGCATGTAAGTTCAGGTGAGTTTATGGTGTTATTTGAAATGATTGAGTGATGGCATGACTATATGTATGTTTTATGCAACTTTGACCTTGTCGTACAGGTTGCAGTAATAGGCAACTTCGACAATATCGTACAGGTTGCAATAATAGGCAACTCTGACCTTGTCGTATAGGTTGCAGTAATAGGCAATTCCGACCCTGTCGTACAGGTTGCCTATGAGTCATACAGGTTGCATTAGGCAACTCCTACTCTTGTGTCAGCATAAATTGAGGAACACCGGGTTTTATTATGCTATTGATGATATGTAGTGATTTGGAACATTTATGGATTTACTGTTGTTTTGCAATTCATTTCATACTATGTCATAGTATGACTTTTTGGAAACCATACGGGTTTTATTGCGAGGGGTTATAACGTTTTCAAAAGGTTTTTATTAAAACTTCATTTTCAGGCCCACTCCCCCTTGTTTCTTTTTACCCCTCTAGGTTTTAATAGGTGAGCTTTCTTATCGACGAGGATTTGTGGCAAATCTTGGTATTGAAGATTACCTTCGATGGTATGATTTTCAATCCACTCTACAGTACTTTAATTATGCTCTGACGTCACGCCTGAAATAGGTTGATTCCCGCTCACAGTGCACTCTTGTATTTAGGCACTTTTAGGTTGAAATTTATTCACATTTTCCACATCACTCCACTTTATGGCTTCGTCACCTTCTAGGTGTCGGCCAACATAGCTCGATTCAGAGTCCTAGTGGACATTCCGGGTCGGGGTGTGTCAGTGCAAATACTGTAGCAGATGCTCTCAGCAGGAAATCTCACGGCCGACTTAATGTTCTTTATGCATATCGTGTTTCTTTTCTCACTGACCTAAGATATACTGGAGCGGCTTTAGAAGTGGATCACCAAGGAGTTCTACTTGCCAACTTTCAAGTTAAACCAATTTTGTTGGATCGTGTTCTTAAGGCCCAGATGAATGACTCAGAATCCTAGGAGTTAAAACAAGCGGTGTTGAACAAGAATATGGGAGATCTCAGGATTCGAATGCCTGATGGTATGCTGATGCAAGGCGATCAGATGTATGTACCGAATGTGGAAGAACTAAAGAAAGAAATACTCGATGAAGCGCATATCTTAGCTTATGCGATGCATCCCAGGAGGACTAAGATGTATCATATTATCCGACCTTTCTATTATTGGCCGGGAATGAAAAGAATAATTGCGGAGTACGTGAGTCGTTGTTCGGTCTGTCAGCAGGTCAAGGCTGAAAGAAAGAAACCATTCGGGTTGTTGCAACCACTTGCTATACCCCAATGGAAATGGGAAGATATCACAATGAACTTTGCGTACAAGTTGCCTTATACGCGAAATGGCTATGATAGTATCTAGGTGATTGTAAATCGGCTTACCAAGTTAGTGCACTTTCTACCTGTTCGTGAGAATTACTCGTTAAGTCGGTTGGCTGAACTTTTTGTTTCTAAAATCGTTAAGTATCATGGTGTTCCAGTTAGTATCATTTCTGACTAGGATCCTAGATTTACTTCGAAATTTTGGGTAGCTTTTCAAGAAGCTTTTGTCTTAAAATTGCTTTACAGCATCGTTTATCATCCTTAAACAGATGGGCAGTCAGAGAGAACTATTCAGACATTAGAAGATATGCTAAGATCTTTGGTCTTGCAGTTCGGAGACGTTTGGCACATCACTTACCTTTGATAGAATTCGCCTACAACAACAGCTTTCATTCCAGCATTGGTATGCCACCATTTAAGGCGTTGTATGGGAAACCATGTCGTACACCGTTGTGTTGGTCCGAGGTCAGCGAAAGAGTTTTGGTTGGTCCTGAAATCGTAGATGAGATGACACAAAACATTCAGGTGATAAAGGCTAACCTAAAAGCAGTCTAGGATCGACAAAAAAGTAGTTCGTGGAAATGTGTTGTACGATTCGGGAAGAAAGGAAAGCTAAGCCCTCGTTACATCGGGCTGTACTAGATCATTGACTAAGTTGGTGAAGTTGCTTACCGACTTGATCTACCTCCAGAATTATCGATGGTGCATAATGTGTTCCACGTATCCATGCTATGGAGATACGTCTCTGATCTGTCATATGTGATTCCTCAGCAGCCGTTAGAGATTAACCCAGATTTGATGTATGATGAGGTTCCAGAGACAATTCTTGACTGGAAAGACAAAGTTCTCAGGAACAAGACCGCTCGTATGGTGAAAGTCTTATGGAGAAACCACTCTGTTGAGGAAGCTACCTGGGAGACAGAGGAGCGTATGCAAGATCTTTATTCACATCTATTCTTTAATTAGGATCTTTAGTAGTGTTGAAATTTCAGGGACAAAATTTTCTTAAACGGGGTAGGTTGTGACGACCCGTCCCTAATTTTTCATGTAATTTCCCCCCGAGTGTGTAAATTGACATTTATGCCCTTATTGGAAAAGTGATGTGGACATGGTTATTCGTCTTTTAATTATTTTACTTGTAATCGTAATTAAATGGTACTTAATGTTATGAATGCATGAACGCTCGAAACAGACTTGTAACAAAAAAGTTACATTTATTTAAAGCACATCAACAACAGGTAGATATGTACACGTGCTTATAAATTATTTAGTGTTGGAAACACTATTTTAGATAGAAAGTTAGATTACATTGGATTTCAAATTGTACGAATTTTATCTCTTTTCTCCTTAAAAATGGGATCCGTGTTCCATTTCTTCACACATTCACAAATCACAACCCCTAAAACCCTCGCATTCATTGTTTTTCCCTATGTCCCTCCTCACCAATCAAATTCACCCTCACTCTCAGTCTCACTCAACCAATCAGAAACACTGTCTCTTACTTTTCTCCCCCAATCAGAACACACTCATTCTCTCTCTATCATCTTCTTCTCATTCTCTCTCTATCCCGTAACTCTCTCCTCTCTATAACAACAAGGACCATTGTCAAAAATAACAGATCAAGCTCACAAACTCCACCATTGTACTCCTCTCAAACCCACAAACCCAGCTGTACTAACCGATGGTGAAATGACCGAGTTTTGACCCGTCAACTTAGAAGGTCCGACTCGGTGGGTTTTGCTCCAACAAGTTTTAGGTCAAGTTACAAGGTTTTAGGACGTGGGGAAACTTCTACACAATTCCCTAGGGTCCCTAGACTAAGTTTGGAGTCGAGTTGACGTCGAAGCAAACGAGTTTAAGGAGTCGAAGTTTAGGCTGAACCTTTCGAGGATTTTTCAGGCCATTTCCCATCTATTTTTGGACTTTTGGAAGGTAAAATATTGTTCTTCTCGTCATGGGCTTCATTTCCATATAAAGATCGTTGAAAATGGTTGAGAAATGAGCAAGTTATGCGATTTTGAAAATTTTCCCAAAAACCGGCAAACCAGGCGTTGGTGCCGGCGGCAGCGGACAGCGAGGCTCACCAAAGAAGATGAAGAATATTCTGTCAAAGTTGACGAAATTTCTAACGACGTCAAGTAACACCATTACTATTTAACAAAATATTCTGTCAATTTTGACGGAATATTCCTAACGTCCGTCAGTCTCTGTCAGTCACTGGCCTGCGCGTGGGGGCACGTGTGGCCGTGGGCTAGCCGGCACATGAGGGCGCGTCCGACCACCGGCCGGCGAGTGCTTGACATGTACGGGTCCCTGATGTCGAGTAAAAGGTTTTCGTATATTTAAACCTTCCGTTTAAGCAAACCATGAGGAGTTTTTTTCTAGCTTTTAGTGTATATGTTAATTAATTAATTATTATTAGTTGTCTCACATATAGGGGAGACTTATCTTGAGGACGTACGAGGACAAGTAAGGCTAGGGGGCTACAATCCATTGACGTATCAGTGAGTGGGCATTTGTTTTCGTGTGTGTGTGTATGTGTGTGTGTGTGTGTGTGTGTGTGTGTGTGTGTATAAACTTTATAGTTTCCACAACTACTTTTGAATTGATTTTTGCATATCATGCCATGATTAAATATTGTTATTAGAAATGTATACTGTTCCCGTTGTGTATTAAGTACTTAACTAGTTTTGACTGCACTACTTATCATCTATGCTCTGAATATTTATATTCTATGGGTTCTTCCCACTACTGCTCACTTACTTTATTAGTTTAAATTAGTTCTAGTTTTGGTTTTAATTTATTCACATTTTTGCATCACTTACACTTTTGATTACATCACCTTCGAGTGACGACCAGCATGCCTCGACTTTGGTCGGGGTGTGTCAACAACCCACATATGCTTTAAATCCCAGGTGGCATCTTTTGTCAAAATTCCAGTCGGCATTTTTTGTCCAAATTAAAGGCTTTATAAGATTTGAGAAATGTGGGGCGTATAGAAAATATGGGGCGTATAGAAAATATGGGGGTGCATGTAGAAAAAGCAAATGTGGGGTGTATTAAGATTATTTTTAATTGAAAAAGCAAATGTGGGGTGTATTAAGTTTGTGAGGTTTATTCAACAATTTGTGAGGTGTTAATATAATAAGCCTAGATATTGTTAAAAATAAACACTAAATTAGGTATATTTAAATTGAAATTTATTGTCGAAATTAAAAAAATTTCCAAATTAATTCCTCCATGTATAACCATATTTCATGGCTACAAGACCTTGCCAAATTCAATGCACGTGATCTTAAAACAAAATTACAAGAACTTTCCATACTGGCTTAGATGGAGTATATTAGGGATCCAAAAAATATAAAGACGGACACACAAACTTTATTGGTAAGTTGCTTAGTTGGATCCTATCATTGGGTTTTATTCGGATAATTATTATATGATGGGCTAGAGGCTAGAAAAAAAATGAGTTCCGAAGGGGAAAGTTAAATTTTCAGTAAAATACTTAAATGGTCACCATTTAACGAAATAATTCACTAGTAGCAAGTCACGGTAATAGGAATAATATGTGACAAGGGCTGATTATATATTCAAGTGTGACTTAAGTTACTTATTATTAGTGACAAGAAATCGTGCCTAATAGGCACAACTAATAGCAACAGTTACACTTACAAAAAAAGGGTGACTATTACGATTATTTTTTTTAATTTTTTTTATGGAAAAATAAATTTATTCAAAAAGAGAAATCTCGGGTACAATCGCTTTCAGTACAATCAAGGAGAAGAGCATTTCTAGCAATAGTGGGTAAGGACCTATCCCAATTAAAAGTATCATGAATGGAGTGTACAATGCTAGTAGTGATACCAGCAAGAAAGTTCAACTCCCGAAAAACATGAGCCCAAGATATAGAAGAAAAAGAACGTGCAAGTAATTTGATGTCCTCAATAATAGTCTTCAATCCTCAAGACGTTCTATACTTGTTCAAAATAGAATGAATAACGAGCTTGGAATCACCTTCAACATAGACATCATTAAAACCTTTAATTTTTGCAAACTTCAGTGCATCACGTAAGACAAGTGCTTCAGTAACAGATATAGTATTCTCCCCAAAATTGCAAGTCCTAGCAACAATAGGAGACCCATTAACCTTGGAATGCCTCTCGTGCTCCATGACTCAATTAATTTTGATCGTTCGGTGGTAGGATCTCAAGCGGGTGACTATTACTATTGAGACTATTAGATCATTTAATTATAAAAAGGAATGAAAAACATAATGTGCATGGATCCATCAACTGAAGACTATTGTATGAATATCAGAATATGCATATGTTTTTGCATCAAGCCATTCAAGACTTCAAGACTAAGGTCATGTTTGTAGGTGATTGAAAACACTAGTTTCTAGCAAACATGAAATCATGCATGAATTTTTATCACAAATATATGATTTTTTTTTTTCAAGATTCCGAACGGGCAGCTGGGTACCTTTCGGTACAGTTCCCACATACCATGATGTGAAATTTTAAAGTTTTAGTAACTATTGCGTCCATGAAAGGGAATGATTTAGCTTTAGTCATAATATTTTTTTTTTTAATATAACAAGACATTTACATTAAAGAGTGGGAAAATAAATCATAAAAATTAAACCTTCAATTCAAACTTTTCATTTCTTATATTTATAATATATAGGGGATATAAGGATAGTTAATACTTAGTTTTAGGCACTTTAGAAATATTTTTGAATCTTTAAAATTTTGTGCTTGTAAGTGATGGTATTAATTGAAGAAAAATAATGAAATAAAATATAAGGGAAACAACTTAAAAAGATAAAAATTAGAGGAAATGTTATTAGCACTCCAAAAATCTCATTCTACACTCATCACAAGTGTATTTTTTTTTTCTAATTATAGAAAGTTTGGAGTGCAAAATGAGATTTTTGGAGTTCCAATAACAATTCCCAAAATTAAATGCAATAAAATATGTAAATTATACATAATGTGCGTGATAGAAAAGAGAAAAACCTCGTGCGCGCTCGTATCTGATTGGTGAGCTTTATTGACAAGAAAAGGTGGAAGATTTGGATTTAGTCGTACAATGAGCTATGTTGAAACCAAAATTCCACACCATCTCGAACGGAGGAGAGTGTGAGATCAACCACCTACAAAAGAAAGTAATAATCGTAGTTAATCTAGGGTACCGGTATGGTCCAATAAAAAACATGGTCTAACAAATGCCCCTAACTATGCTTCGGAAATGGCATTCCTCTGAGGATGAATAGTTACCAAGGACCATGCCTTTTGGGGTAAATTGAAATTCTCTAACATTACGTGTCAATCCAGTTCCGTTACTGATGCTGGGTAATGGAGACGTTCCGAATTTAGGCATGCAACTTTGAGGCATGCCATAAAGACATCAATGATGAAGGGACGCCATATTGTGTGTGCATGAGAAACGAGAACTGCATTTTTACGTCTCCTCTCTCATTCTCATTTTTATGTGCAAAAAACCTCCATAAAACTTGAATCCCATTTTCGGCTTTCTTCTCCAAATTTCCGACGAAAACAAGGGCTGCCGTTCTTGATGTTTATCCTGCCCCTCACCCAAATTACCATACTTTGTTCAAGCCTCCATTTCTTAGAGTGAGGAAACAAGAAGATTGCGATGGTTTCATACAACCCAGACATAATATTCTCAACGACTACATCATCTAGTGGGAGGCCGGCAAACATATCCACTCTCAGTCCCCGGATTCATCCAACCTAGAACGTCCTTGTACCTGGATTCAGCCTTGGTACCTGGAATTGGGTATGAGATTCCCTCTGTCAGACTTCACTAAATAAGCGTTTATTAGCTACGGACTAACCGTCTGTAACCAACTTTTAAGTCCTCCTTCCAAACTCAATATATATTTTGAGACCTTAAACTCTGTATTTATAAGAGTCGAATCTAAAATCTCTGAATTACAAATAAATAGATCTGCATAATTTTCTTGGTGGAAATACCCATGGGCTAACCACAAATAGTTAAGCACACACATGTAACACAGCTCACGTCTGGAGTGTTTTATGGTTGTCGTCTGGCTAACGGCGTGGAAAAAGCATGTGAGGTGAGCAGGGGCATATGGGTCTGCTCACTCTTTATTACCGAAGGATGTTTTAGTCTTTTTGACCCTAAGTAGCCTTGTTCTCCCTTTACAGACTGTAGTTACTCACCCTCACCAACCACCACTCTCCATCTGCCAAACCGCCATGTTTAACGGAATTTTCCTCTCAACCCTAGAAAACCAAATAATTAAAAAAAAAAAACCCCACGCAGTACGCCCTTCTCTTTCTCCTCCTGTCTTAATTTTCCTCACAAATCTCAATCTAGGGTTTTGAAATCTCCTCCATTTCTCTCTCTATCTCTCTCTCTCTCTCTCTCTCTCCCCCAGTCTTCAAGTCTTAAGCTTTGTCAAATGAATGATTAGGGTTTTTCTGGGTACAATGAACAATCTCACTCTCTCTCTCTACTTCTTCTTCCTTGTAATCCTCTCCGCTTCCTCCGCCTCCGACTCGGAGCTCCGATCCCTTTACGAATTCAAGAAAGGGATCCAAACCGACCCGCTCCGGAAAGTCCTTGACTCATGGACCCTCAGCTCCCTCTCCAACACTCACTCTTGTCCTCCCTGGACCGGCGTTTTCTGCGACACCACCGGCAGTGTCGTTGCCTTAGCTCTCGACCATCTTGCCCTCGGCGGCGAGCTCAAGTTCAACACTCTCACTGGACTCACTGCATTGCAAAACCTCACCCTTTCTAACAACGACTTCACGGGTCGGGTCCCGCCGATTCTCGGCACAATGTCATCTCTCCAGCACCTGGATCTGTCTGGGAACCGCTTCTACGGCCCGATCCCGGCTCGGATATACGACTTGTGGGGCTTGAATTATCTCAACCTGTCTGCCAATCACTTCAAAGGCGGGTTTCCGGATCGGTTGTGGAATCTCAATCAGCTCAAAGTGTTGGATTTGCATTCCAATCAGCTGTGGGGCGACATTGCTGATTTGTTCTCGCGATTGCACAATGTGGAATACGTTGACTTGAGCAGGAACGAGTTTTTCGGAGGGCTTTCGCTTGCTTCGGAGAATGTTTCGAGCTTATCCAACACAGTGCGGTACTTGAACTTGAGCTACAATAAGCTTGCTGGTGGGTTTTTTAAGTCTGATTCAATTGGGTTGTTTAGGAACTTGCAAGTTTTGGATTTAGGTGGTAACCATATCACAGGGAAGCTCCCTTCATTTGGGTTGTTACCGAATTTGCGGGTCTTGAGGCTCGGGAGTAATCAGTTGTTTGGGGAAATACCGGAGGAGTTGTTTGAGAGTTCCATGGGAGTGGAGGAATTGGATCTTAGTGGCAATGCTTTCACAGGTATGGACTTGAACTTCATTCACCATCTTGTCGTATCGTGCTATCTATTGAGTTCAATCATCAAACTGTAAAATTTTTCACGTTTTTCATGAGCACTAAAACATCATATGCATTAAGGGTAGTAGAGATCTGAAGTATACCTTTTCCACCACTCATTTTGCTAACCATGGCCTCACCGTTTTCAATCCTGTATATTTCGACTGTTTATTGTTGTCAATATTTGCATGTTTTGAAAGAAATCGGAAACCTTTGGAATTTAACATTGCACTCTGATTTATCACCATTTATATGTACAGGTTCCATTCATGGAATTAACTCTACAACTTTGAAAGTCTTGAATCTTTCGTCAAATGGTTTGTCTGGCACGTTGCAGAACGTGGATATGAGGAGTTGTGTAGTGGTGGATCTCAGTGGAAATAAGATCTCAGGTGACATATCCATTGTGCAGGATTTGGGGGCTGCTTTAGAATTGCTTGATTTGAGTTCAAATAAGTTTTATGGAAGCTTTCCATACTTGACATCACAGTTTGAGAAATTAAGTACGCTTAGTCTCAGAGATAATTTATTAGTTGGTCCTTTACCTTCAATCTTGAAGGCCTGTCCTAGACTCTCAACAGTTGACTTGAGCCTAAATGATTTCAATGGGTCCATTCCTGGAAGTTTCCTCTCTTCAGCGACCCTAAAGAGACTGAATCTTTCAGGGAATCATTTAATTGGGTCAATTCCTCTTGAAGGCGCACATGTAAAGGAATTGTTATCTCTACCTCCAGATTTGCCGATTGAGAGTCTTGATCTCTCCAATAATACTTTATCTGGCAGCCTGCCTCGAGACTTAGGTAACATGGTGGAACTCAAATTGCTAAACCTTGCAAAGAATGGCTTTTCAGGAGAGCTGCCGAGTGAACTGAGCAAACTTAGTAAATTGGAGTACCTTGATTTATCAGACAACAAATTCGAAGGTGGAATTCCTGAGAAGCTTCCATCCAGCCTAAGTGTATTTAATGTTTCCAATAATGATCTATCAGGTTCTGTTCCCCAAAATTTAAAACACTTCCCTACAAGTTCATTTCGTCCTGGAAATGACATGCTAAACTTACAAGAGAATGGTCAGGCAACAACTTCAGTTCCGGGTCGTATTTCGGATCAAGGGAAAAATCATAGTTCAAAAGGTCATATCAGAGTAGCAATCATTGTTGCTTCAGTTGGAGTTGCCTTGATGATAATCTTTGCTTTTTTGGCTTATCACCAAACACATATCAAAGAATTTAGTGGAAGAAGTGGGTTTGGTGGCCAAGATACAGGGAGAGATGTTAAGATAGGAAGATTTACACGGCCTTCACTTTTCAATTTTCATACAAATGTTCAGCCTCCACCAAGTTCATTGAGTTTTTCCAATGATCACTTGCTTACTTCACAATCAAAGTCATTATCAGGGCAGACGGAGTTTGTAACTGAAATTGGTGAGCATGCTTTACCTGGGCAAACAGCAACTAGTTCTGCACCTACAAATCTTCTAGATAATTATCCTACAACATCAGGAAGGAAGTCCTCCCCGGGTTCTCCTCTCTCTCCTTCACCTCGTTTTATGGAGACACGTGAACAACCTGTGATATTGGATGTATACTCACCAGATCGGTTGGCTGGTGAACTGTTTTTCCTGGATTCTTCTTTGCAGTTTACTGCTGAACAATTATCTCGAGCTCCTGCAGAAGTTCTAGGCAGAAGCAGCCACGGAACTCTTTACAAAGCTACTCTAGATAGTGGACATATGTTGACTGTGAAGTGGTTACGAGTGGGACTCGTCAAACACAAGAAAGATTTTGCTAAGGAAGTTAAAAGAATTGGCTGTATAAGGCATGATAACATTGTTCCATTACGAGCATACTACTGGGGGCCCAGGGAACAAGAGAGGCTTCTTTTGGCAGACTATGTCCAGGGAGACAGCTTGGCCCTACATCTGTACGGTAAGAGCTCTATAAACCTTTTCTTGAACATATAAAACAAAACTAACTACTCCTGTTAAATTTTGGATGGATCGGGCTCTATAAACCTTCTTTTTTCTTAATAAAATAAAACTGGTTACCCTGTCAACCCATTATTTTGGCTGGTTTAGCTATAGAAGAATTAAACTTGTTGCAGAAGCATAATCAATACAAGTTGGCTGTAATAATTTTACTTTAAATCTATAGGAAATTCACGATAAATTATTTACTCTTCAACCCATTACATTTTATGGTGTTTTACTTTAAAATGCACTAAATGAAGTAAATAGTTCAATCGTTGTAGTCAAATGAGTGGTAAGCTGAATACTTGGGTGTGAGCTATGCTCTGTCACCTACTTGTGGGTGATGCTACTCTCCTTCCTTGTTATGAACATGGTAAGTGGGAAAATTTTCAGTTGCTGCCCCTTGGTTCATTTAATTATAGTGATCTCTATCAGTCATCATCAGTTCCATTTGATTTTTAGACTTGCATCTCGAAGTGAAAGGGTGAGGTGTAGACATTTATGCTAAGAGGTTCTTAAACGGTTGTAGTGTAACTTTTTGTTGGCATAGAGTCAAGGAAATTGAAAAACGTGTCAGAAATCTTTTAGGGGGAAAGATTTCAATAACTTCTAGGCTGTTTAGAACTGCGATGGCTGGACGGAGCTTTTTATTTTTATCCCTAGTAAATCTCATTTTCAAATTCAACGTGGTACCTAATTTTGGAAAGGGTTTTAGAGGAAAATCTTCCTCGTGAGCCCATCCCCTTTTGGTTTGACTTCATAGGAGTAATTGGACTACGAAGTTAAAATGATGTTATGAGGATAATGGTTATGAATCTGACAAGATGATTGTTTTTCCTTACTTTGTGATTTAGACCTTTTCATCTGGCTGCTATTTATTCGATTATTGCCTTCAACTGTTGAACTTTCTTTATATTGAAGGACCAATCAGAAACAATTCAGTTTATGCATTGTTACAAAAAGACCACACTAAATACTATTATCTATTATAGAAAGAGCTTATTGTGAAAATTTCTGTTGGGATGTAAATGAAGATTCAAACATGAAGGCATGTGTCAGACGGACTTCTTTGATGCTTACAAGAGATTTTAGCATGTGCTTACTTTAAATATTAGGCTTGTAGTCTCTGAAACATTCACATCTCTGAATGGTATTGAACGAAGAGAAAGAGTTAATAAATTAGAAGGTTAGCATTCCCAGTCCCCTTTCACTCTATGGTTCAAACCTTATCAAACAAGGCATTGACATTTCGTTAGTTGCCATTGAAAGGTACTTGCCGAAACATATAGCAACCACAACTGACCCATCTGAATACCTTTACCGTCAGGCATGAACAGCTCTGGGAATTTACTTTTGAGTCTAACAGGATATATCATCATAAGTCTCTTGAACTTGATACAAACTGTGAGCTTACAGAGGAACAGATAGGATTCATAGGACTGGTCAAAGGTGTACATTTTGTGAAGTGAAAAAAAAAAAAAGGAAATTGGTATTATAAGTGCGCTTATGATAAGATTGGTGGGGTGGTTTCTGAAATTTGTTTCAACATGAGAGTTTTATAATTGTCATCTGTTTTCAACTTTTGAAGTGCTTGGGTGGCTTGATTGTTAATTGATTTCTTTTATATTTATTTGGAAATGGAAAGATAATAATGCGTACATTAAAATGATAATATACGCACATTAAAATTATAATTATACGTACATATAAAGGAACAAGAATCTTTTTAATGAACTGAGGCCTTCGAAGACAAGTTTAGTGTTTATTTGTTGCCCTTTATTTTAGATTCGATTTGTTCTGTCTCAGATTGATGTTCACGAGAGTGCACTTCTGGATAAAGCTTGTTTCCTTTGTTCCGAATTGTCTGAGCGTGTCTAAATATTGGCGAGCAGCAATTGTTATTTTCTATGTTGTGCCAGTATTCAGGGTTTCATAGATATTAATGTCTTAAATCTTGGATTTTAATATTTCTCTTATTTTCTAAGTATGCATCTGTATTATGCAGAGACCACACCTCGAAGGTACTCTCGATTATCGTTCAAGCAGAGGCTAAAGGTTGCTGTGGAGGTCGCTCAGTGTTTGCTTTACCTACATGATAGAGGCCTGCCCCACGGGAACCTAAAGCCAAGTAATGTGCTACTGGCAGGTCCTGATTACAGTGCTCACCTAACTGATTATAGTCTTCACCGTCTGATGACACCAGCTGGTATCGCGGAACAGATTTTAACTATGGGAGCACTTGGATACCGTGCTCCAGAGCTTGTTACCGCAACCAAACCAGTCCCTTCTTTCAAAGCTGATGTGTATGCTTTTGGGGTGATTTTGATGGAATTGTTAACCAGAAGAAGCGCAGGAGACATTATATCGGGACAGTCGGGGGCGGTTGACCTCACAGACTGGGTTCGGCTGTGTGATCGAGAAGGACGAGGAATGGATTGCATTGACAGAGACATTGCTGGTGGGGAAGAACCCTCAAAAGCAATGGATGAATTGCTAGCAATATCGCTCAGGTGCATTCTACCTGTAAATGAGAGGCCTAACATCAGACAAGTCTTTGAGGATGTCAATTCTATATCCAGTTGAAGTTTTTGTACATGCGTCTTGGAATTAGCTTCTTTTTTTTTTGTGTTCCTTGACCCCTTTTGTTTTCGGTTTTTTAATTTTTCACCCCTTTTATTATTATTTTTTCCTCCTTAATTGGTTTCTAGCCTTTTGACTTTGGGCTATTATTAATTGTCACATTTTTTCCTGTGAAATTTTTCTTGTAAAGGGATATTTAACCTATCCATTTATCACTTGATCGTGTTTTGATTTTGATATTTAATTGACAAATTCTTTTGTGTTGTCATATTCCCCTTCACTTTTTTTCTCATTTTTTCCTTTCCTCTATTAACTTTTGGTTTTGTTATTGTTGGACCTAAGAATTACAAAGTCTACTTGGTGACTATTGAGCTAACTATGTTCTTTTGTGGTTGATTGTTGATGCGGGCGTGCTAATTCGTAACCGAGCTCGGTTGGGCGAATATATGGATGTGATGTACTGGTGAAATGCGATGTTGACTTCTGCACTGAGCGACTATGGTTGAGGGTTTTACTAACCTAAATACAAGGTTATATCTTTTGCCGTGAAGTTCAATAATGGTTCGGCTTTCAATGTACAGTACACTAACACGGGTAACACCTCACTTTGCCGGGCAAGCTAATAAAGTGACCTCATTTAGCAAGAGAATCAAAGACTCCTCGCCGGCAGAGACTTGGATATGTAACCAGTCGAAAGAAGGGTAAGTGTTGTTTAACCAAACTGAAGAAACTTCTTGGCCGAATTGATTCTACGACTCCATTTATATTTAACCAAACTGAATTTTCACAAATTTGGCAATCCAGTGATGTTTAACCAAACTGAATATATGTTGACGTGTTAGTAGAGCAATTAGTGTTTTTCTTAGAAATGAGAGATTTTCGTGTAGAGAGTTGATTTGTGTGTTGAGTTAATGTCCTTTTTATGTTGCGTGGTGCTTAGTATTTAACCCTAGACCTCTGTTTGTTTGTATTGACGCAACTTTATCGGAGGATATATCTGCCGGCTTTATCATGGTAACGTTGAATTCTCTTTCTTGACTAATGTTAACTAGTTAAGCAGATATATTTGCTTAAATTTTCAAACGCCATCTTGCTTTCACGCAACATCAACCCATACGCATGTCCATATATGTTATAAAGAATCCCAAACCTATTTAAATTGTGCTGCTCACCATGTCAATCTTCACAATCCTTTGAATTTATGGAATTGGAAAGCAATCACACGTGTCCACACCTCCTTTTCACGTATGAGGATATACCACTGTTAACGTTCTTAACTGGGAAGTCAACAAAGATCGGTATGGTTGACCTTTGGTGGAGTTGGGATAAAATCTATAAGAACCAGACAACAAAGATTGAGGGGTCTATCTCTAAAGACTGGGCTACATCCATTGTAGTACTCGTATATATTGAATAAAGGTTACAAGAAATGCTCCGTAATACTCTAATTTGTTGGAGCAATATTAGAAAATATGAAAATAATAAAAGAATTTCGATGATAATAATCATAAAGAAAATCACAATATCAATTGTGTAAAAATAATATAAACAATGTAGAGAGAAAGTAAGAAAGACTGACAAACTTAGAGAATGAGGCTTGCATAAATGCAATGTCCTAAAGGCAGGATTTCGCTCCTACTTGTGTGCTTTTAGTTTGGTAAGCGTCCATCTCCCAGGATTTAACAATATATAATCTGAAGTCAAAGCACTGCAATCTTTGGACTCTGGCTCACCTAATATATTCCGCACTTTCATAACACGACTCATAATTGAACAATGAAGGATGAGAGAAATAGAGTAGGGAAACCCTATTTCTCAGGAGTAATAATTAACTCAAAATTTCAACTTTCAACGATAATAGTTTCATGGGTTTATATAGGATCTAGGACATTGATTGATGACAATACGCAATGTAGTGCCTTTTTTTATAAGATGGCACCATTTGAATAACATATATTGTTTGATACTAACGGTTAAGAACTTTTCATTCAAACATTGAATTAAATATTATAATTACTAATATTTGTTGAGGCCCAGAAATGTCACACACCAATCCAACCAAGTCTCAAAGCCCAATCGTCATGCAAGCCTTCATTCAAGCCCAAACACATGCCAAGGTGCGGATCGATAAGGAAATATATTTACAAACATGCCACACCATGGTAATGAAGTCGGATATCTACACAAATCAAGCCATGCTCATGCCTTTCATCATGCCAAGCTTCCTCACGCTAGTCACTATTCATGCTAAGCCCAAGTCACATACTTGGGGCTTTTCAAGTGAATTGTGGTGTGGATGGTTATGGAAGGTTATGGGGCTACTCAAAATCGGGGTTATGGAAGCTCATACCCTTTGCATTTCACGCAGGCAAACATTGGGAGAGAACTAGCCTAGTTTACCTCTTTCCCTAGCAAGCCAACCCTCTTAGTTAGGACTAAACTGGATTCCTGCATTAAATGTATGTTAAACCTAGCAAGTGAGGCATTTAATGCTGACTTTCCCTTCCTAGCTTGCATGTAACGACCCGTTTCTAATTTTACGGTTTTTATAATTTTAATAAGTGAATTTACAAAAATGCTCATCGAGGCAAATGTGTTGACTTTCGTTGAATGCCGTGTTGTGTCATGTAAGACTCATTTTCTTAGTGTATCCTCGTAGTACTCGTCGCTACGAACGCGTGGGAGTAAATATAATGTAATTTGGAGTTATAACGAAGATTCTACCAAACGTCGGGGGTATTTTGGTCATTTTTCATTTGAAACACATGTTGTATGTGGAGTAGTGTGACATATGGGACCCACAGATTGGTCCCCAAAATATCTGGAACCTTCTCTCCTTCCTCTTCTTTCCCGCAACTCTTCACTCTCTCTAACTCTCTAACTCTCTCTTGGCTCTTCTTTTCTCCCATGAAACAAACCACCATCATCACCAAATATTTTGCCTTGTTGAACGTCAAAACCACCATTATTTGCATGTCTTCACCACCATAAACCCAATTTTGAGTTTTGTTTCATTGAAAACAAACCTGAAACACAAGTTCGAAGAACAAGGTTTTGGGCCGAGACTTCTAGGCGTGAAGACATGCAGATAATGGTGGTTTTGATGTTCAACAAGTCGAAAGATTTGGTGATGATGGTGGTTTGTTTCACGGGAGAAAGGAAGAGCTGAGAGAAAGTTAGAGAGTTAGAGAGAGTGAAGAGTTACGGGAAAGAAGAGGAATGAAAGAAGGCTCCAGATATTTTGGGGACCAATCTGTGGGTCCCATGTGTCACACTACTGCAAATACAACATGTGTTTCAAATGGAAAATTACTAAAATGCCCTCGACGTTTAAAGGTTTGTAGAATCTTCGTTATAACTTCAAATTACATTCTGTTTGTGCCCATGCGTTTGTAGTGACGAGTACTACGAGGATACACCAAGAAAACGAGTCTTACGTGACGCGACACGGCAGTCAACGAAAGTTAATGCATTTGCCTTGAAGGGCATTTTTGTAAATTCACTTATTAAAATTATAAAAACTGTAAAATTGGGAACGGGTTGTTACATTTTATAGACAACCAATGCGCGAAAAGCCATGAGGCACGCTACTAAAAGTAGCGCTTGCATTATCTTGATCAATCATGTTATCTTCCAATCATTGATATTACTGTGGTATTTCCTAAGACAAGCTAACTCTTTCGAGATATTCCAGGACTTGGTATGAATCCAAACCAAGAGAGACAAGAAGACGTTCTCAAAGCCCAAGTCCACCTTGACCTAAAAGTCCCCGAACAATATTATAATATTTAAATTCCAACAATCCCCACATCAATGAAAAATTAGGAAGAATTCGGAAGAAGTGTTTTTTGGACTTGAAGCTACCCTAGTGAACACTTATCGAATTCACCGATGACGCAGTGTGTATAGGAGACATTGAATTGTTCACCATATATAGTAAACCAAGACAATAAGTAACACACATCTCTTATCCGGATATATTGTGGTTCATATGGTTGTATTCATTTGGTCCTGAACAAATCCCGAATTCATGAGAGCTTTAGATAATTTAGCCATCTTATTCTCATAAAAGTGACCCCACTTCTACTCTCATATAGGTGACCACTGATTAAGATTACTCTGCAATATTCCTCTTATTTATAATAAGATGTTAGTTTCATTAAGTATATACACCCTAAATCTTCTATAGACAACACACTTCTCCCACCATAGGAATGAGGTGTATAATGTGTTAATTTCTTTGAATCATGCCTCACTAGTTTGCCTATTGAATTTAGACAATGGGATCTCCAATCAACCAAGTTAGGTTCTGTCCGGCTGATTCATTAGTTATTTTTAGCCTCTTTTCCCTCAATGATAAAACTTACTCTCTAATCAGTCTTTTATAATTGGTGCCACTAGGTTGACTACTAAGTAATTTGCTAACACTTGGGGGCAAACTCCCCACATTTAAGGTATTTTCCAAGAGGTCTCCAACCTTTCAATACCTTAAAAACACTATTTTAAGAGATAATATTTCTCTTCTAAAAGAAAATTACTTGTATACATCTATTTCACAAAGATAAGCGAGTTACACCCCACAATTCCCTTATATTGTGCTTTAGTACTATCAATATATCATTCTCCATACTTAAGAATTAGGAAACTATATGTTCTCTTAATCTATCTTCATTTCCCATGCCATTTACTAGTAACTCATGCTCATTAAAACTTTGCCTTTCTTCTTTCATAAAATTTGAATGTGATATAAATATGCAATCTCTAATATCAAATGCTTGACCAATTTTCCATGGAAGGAAAAATAAAAAGGGGCAGTCGGTGAGGAAAATTGTGGGTGAGAAAAATAATAAAATATTATGAGGTATGGATTGCTCTTTCTAGGTTTCCAAGTTTGGAGACTAATTTGGATGTTTGATGAATTATCTTTTTAAATGTTTGGAGTTTATTAAAATCAATTGGAACTTGGAGTTTATTTTTAATTGTTGTGTCCATGTCGTATCATGTCTTCGTTTTTAGAAATTTGACATATTTTTGTCTTTTTATGTAGTATTCATGTGTCCGTGTCCGTGTTTATGCATTATAGAAAATAATGGTCTACCCAAATTTAATTTGCAAAATTTTCTCATCTGTGAAAGAGCTTCAATACTTTCTAAAGAAGACCTACATGAGTGCAAGCTTGAAGAATGGCAAGAAATGTCAAGTGGTTTTGTTTCAAGCCTAGCTCCACCATAGATTGAGGGCTAGTTTGGTATTGTTGTGCTTTATTAAAAAAAATTGCTTCTATACTGTGAGAATAAACAACTATAAAATAAAGCAGTGGAGTGTTTGTTAAATTTTGTTTTGTTTTTGTTTTTGTAAAAGTGCTCTTAGCAACAAAATAAGTGTACGAGTGTTTGGTATCATTTTATATAAACTGATTTGATTATGTTAAATGACTAAAAATGATATGATGGAAATGATTTAATAATTTATGAATGCTGATAAACTCAACCCACTGCCTTATCTCCTGACCCACTTTTCAATAAAAAATTTGATGCCAGTATTAAACGTAAATAACATCTAAGGACCAAAGCTAAAAAGAAAAAGAAAGGGTAAATTACACAAAGTTACCTCAATTATGGGTCGAACCATAATCTCATACCTCATGTTTTAAACATTGCAATGTCATACCTCAACGTATGAATTCGTTGCAATATCAAATCTCCGTTAAATATTCTGTCAATTTCGTTGTTAAGTGATGACGTGACATGGGCGGGGTCCAGTCCTCATGTCACATCCTGGCCCGGGGGGGACCACTTTCCGGGCCCGCTCCACTACCGTAGCACAATATTGTCCGCTTTAGGCCCCGACCACGCCCTCACGGTTTTGTTTCTGGGAACTCACATGAGAACTTCCCAGTGGGTCACCCATCATGGGATTGCTCTCGCGCGCTACTCGCTTAACTTCGGAGTTCCCATGGAACCCAAAGCCAGTGAGCTCCCAAAAGGCCTCGTGCTAGGCAGGGATGGGAATATACATTTAAGGATCACTCCCCTGGGCGATGTGGGATGTCACAATCCACCCCCTTAGGGGCCCGACGTCCTCGTCGGTACACACGCGATCAGGGTTAGGCTCTGATACCAAATTGTCACATCCCGGCCCGGGCGGGACCACTTTCCCCGCCCGCTCCACTACCGTAGCACAATATTGTCCGCTTTAGGCCCCGACCACGCCCTCACGGTTTTGTTTCTGGGAACTCACATGAGAACTTCCCAGTGGGTCACCCATCATGGGATTGCTCTTGCGCGCTACTCGCTTAACTTCGGAGTTCCCATGGAACCCAAAGCCAGTGAGCTCCCAAAAGGCCTCGTGCTAGGCAGGGATGGGAATATACATTTAAGGATCACTCCCCTGGGCGATGTGGGATGTCACACCTCACCTAACTGAATTTAAAAATTAATAAATTATTAATTTTTTATGGGCAAAAGATTGTTTACTATCCTGAAGTTTCGTGGTTTTCAATATTTAGTACATCAAGTTTTTTTTCGTCCCAGAGTCATACCTAAAGTGTAAATTTTGGGACAGTCTTATACATCCGTTTATCCAACTGTTAAGTCTACCGTTAACTTGTGACGTGGCGCCCATGTGGACAATGACTGGCGCCACGTGTCATTAAAAAAAAAAAACCAAGAACACCTTTGTCTTCTCCACCTCGACCCCCTCCATTCTCCCTCCCTTCTTCCGTGCTTGCTTGCTTCTTCCCAGGCCCCGTGTCCAAACCTATTTCCATCAATCTCATCCTGCAAACCCCTCATCTGACCACCATTCTAAACACATCCCCTCCTCCGTGGATCCACTCCCATCCCCTTCTCTGTCGTCCCTACCCCAATCTCATCTCCAATTCTCTTTCATAAATTCCATTCCTAATCCCACAAACATGGAGAAAGGAAGACCCATCCCCACCGTCGTCCGAGCACTTTTCTCCCTTCGCCGGAGACCTCGTCGGCTCCATCCTTGATCTAGAAATATACGGCTTCTCTCTCTCTCTCTCTCTCTCTGGCTCTCTATCTCTCTCGCAAAGCTCCCAGAGGCATCTCTAATGGCGGTTATCAAACCCTAACCAGGTATCGTTGTTGCACATATATATTATTCCACTTCTCAATCAGCAGAAAAAATCACAATTTTCGAATCTGAATGCTTTTTTTTTTTTTTCTTTTTTTGTTTTTTGGAACTTAGTTCAAACAATTTTATATTCAATCCTCGATTGTTTTTGTTTTTTGGTTTGATAGTATATGCCTGAACACACCTGGATTTTGCAGCATTTTGGATGAATTGTTATCCAAATCTTGCTGCTTAGCGATAGTGCTTGAAACTTGCTGTGATTTTGGGTTGAAGGTTGTAGAGTGAGTGGGGTCGGTGATGGGAAAAGTTTCTGCAAATTGAAGCTGCGAACCCTGCAAAGGAGGCGAAGGGGTCGGAGATCTCAGATCGGGTGTGGCAAATGAAGGACTGGAGGGCGGCAACGGAGGATCGGACGGTGGAGAGGGCGTGATCAGAGTGGTGGAGGGAAGAGCGCTGGGCGAGGAGGTCGGAGTGGGAGAGGACCTCGGAGCGGAGAGAATGGAGGGTATGGGTTGCAGAGGAAAGAAGGGAGGGCGGGGGTTGGGGGAGGTAGAAGGATTGTTTTTTTTTTTTTTTTATATTTATTATAACTTTTATTTAATTAATTATTTTAATAGTTTAATTTTTGTAATTTTTTTAATGACATGTGGCACCCAGTCATTGTCCACATGAGCGCCACGTCATTAGTTAATGGAAGATTTAACAGTTTGACTAACGGATGTATAAGATTGTCTCAAAATTAACACTTTAGGTATGACTCTGGGACGAAAAAAATTTGATGTACCAAATGTTGAAAACCACGAAACTTGAAGGTAGTAAACTGATATTTACCCATTTTTTATTTAACAATTGTTAAATTTTTTATTTAACAATTTATTAATAAATTGGTAGCAAACTAACAATTCAATTGGTCTATACACTATCCACAATTTACCATATCATAGATGGCGTCACTGTTCATAGGATACTCGACCACGAAAGTCGGCATCGAAAGACTTTCCACCATGTTCTTCAAAACAGCAGCCTACATCATGGTAAGTGGCACCACGGTTAAGAGAGGAATTAGACGCGAGGCTGCAACAGAAAACTTGGGTGGAGCAGCGGTCACCGGAGTGGGATCGGCTTTGTCGGGTCTCGTATGCTTGACAATTCCGACAGCTACCTCCACGTTAGCAGGCATAATTTGGCCACATGGGCCGGTGCCTACTACGGTCTCGTCTTCCTCGATGAAGATGGCGGCGATGATGCTGTCATAGAAGGTCTGGACGTCCATGTCGGCCTTGTCGGACCTGACAGCAGAGTAGACGAAGAAGAGAAGACGAAGAGAAACGCGAGGAGGGAGAGAGCAAAAAATTAATATTTAATTAATTTTTAAATTCAATTAGGTGATGAGTAGACCCCGTGCCTGCCACGTCATCACTTAATAGTAAAATTGACAAAATATTTAACAAAGGTTTGACATTGCAACAAATTCATAAGTTGAGGTATGAGATTGTGGTTCGACCTGCAGTTGATGTAGTTTTGTGTAATTTACTCAAAAAAAAAAAAAAAAAAGGCTTTTCTCTATTCAATATCTCTTTGCAACTATCTCAATTCCTTCAAATAAATATTTTCTTTTGTCAAGATGTGAAGGCAAAGAGTCTCACATAGGTGAAAGAAGCTTATAAGAAGTTGATTTTTCCCAAGTTGCCAATTAGTTTTATGGTGGAACTTCAAATTTCTTCATTTTTTGTTCTTAGAGTTGAATCATATATAATAGTTGTTCAAAACATTTAACTAATGAAATAATTATTAAAATTTTAAAAAACAAAATGGGAGACCAAAAGCAAAAATTGACAGTAGTTGTTCAAAACATTTTACTAATGAAATAATTATTTAAAAAATTGAAAAACGAAAAGGGTGACGAGAAAAAGGAATTGGGGTTGTTTGGAAGTGGGGGAATGGGTTGTCGCAGATGCGAGAATGGTGAAGATAAATTTTGAAAATGCGGCATGAGATTTGGTCCTGGAATTTGGAAAGAGAAGGTGAGGGGCTTGAGTTAAGGGCCTGGAGAGATGGAAGGGAAGTTGCAATCGGTTGGAGAGTTGGAAAGTGACTGACTTTGGAATTCTAACTGAAATTAAAAAGGGAAGCGAGGTCTTGGCATGAGTGAATGCTTGGCTGAGCTTATCAGCACTCTAATATTTTATTTTTAATATATTTATAATCGCTCTCTTCTCTTTCTTGTTTCTCTGTATATTTTTTTAACTTTTTAGCCAAATGATCTTAAAAATTGGGATAATTTTCACTTTGAGTTCAAAATTGATAGAACTGATATTTGAGTTTGTCTACCAATAATCACTTTGGACATTTTGTGAAAAACCAACATTAAATAAGGAGAAAATGACTAAATAACTTTAATTTTTGTCAAATTATTTTATCTCATTGTTTATTAAATTAAGAGTATATTTGTCATTTTGGTCTTTATTTAACGTAGATTTTTTCACAAAATAACCAAAATAATTAACGGTGGACAAACTCATAGATCAATTTCAATTTTAAACTAAATTTTGTAAACCGAATTTGCAAATCAAAGGGTGTGTCACAAATTAAAAATAAACACGCGTTAATCAATACTTAATAATAAATAAAAACTAATAAAAAAGATTTGAATTTAACAATAACGATAAAATAAAAGTTAAAATTAATAATACGAAAATTAACTTTTAGTATAAAAATATGATTTTTCGTTAAAATTTTTTATTAAAATTCCTAATAATAATCCAATCGTTAACGCTGACTTTAATTGGTTTACAACTTTATTTTTTATTTTTTTATTTTTTATTTTTTTATGTCTGGTTCTTCTTCTTCTTCTTC
Organism: Pyrus communis; assembly: GCF_041283825.1. Taxonomy (NCBI): domain Eukaryota; kingdom Viridiplantae; phylum Streptophyta; class Magnoliopsida; order Rosales; family Rosaceae; genus Pyrus; species Pyrus communis. The sequence continues at coordinate 17,464,697 of NC_142565.1, forward strand.
TTCTTCATCCGTCTGATATGACGAAACCCACTTATATCTCAAATCTGAATCTTCTCGGTTCCGTTCCCAGACTGAGTCCAAATTCACCACAGAAACCTCCAGCCGCATCTCTCCTCCTCCGATTTGTGTTTCATGTAAGAATCCCTAAATTTATTCACCTCTCTCTTTCCATTTTCTCTGATTCTTCTGATAATCCAATTGATGAATATTATATAAAAGATTACAACTTTATTTTATTTTGATTAATAATTGTTGTACAAGTCTATCTGGGTCATTGAGTTTGATTAAATTGATTTGTCATTTCAGTAAGTTGTGTGTTGTTACGAGAAATCAGCAATGGTGTTGTACTTGTAGTGTTTCAGAGGGAGTCATTGAAAAATATGGAGTGGGTATTGGAATTGGATGTACTTGCATGCATATGGCTATAGATGCAAATGCAAGCTTTGAAACCACTTGTGTTCTCTCGCTCGCCTCTGTATTTCCAGTACCTTCCCTCCAGTGCAGCCCAACTTTCCATCTCGCTTTTCTCATCTCTATCTTCACCCACCAGAATTCCAAATCCAAACGGAAACTCTCACATCGCCTATTACCATGTCAATACCTTCGAATTCACCAAAACCCAAGCCTCCTCAATCTCAATTCGATTCTCATGGGTCATATCCCCTGAAAAGCCCCAATCTGTGCATAGCTTTCTTCGATAACTTGGATTCTCTGATACCCATGTCCAATCCGCTGTGCGTGTCTCGCCCCAGTTTTTGTTTTCTAATATTGACAAAACCTTGAGGCCTAAGCTCGAGTTCCTCCAACAATTGGGTCTTTTTGGTTCTCATCTTCCTAGGTTCATTTCCAAGAATTTCACACTTTTGACTATTAGTTTGGACAGAAAGTTACTACCCTGCATTGAAATTCTAAAGAAAATCTTGGGGATTGATGAGAATGGTTAAAATTTGATTCGGGTTTTATGCATATGCAATTGGGTAGTTGCAAAGGACCCAGAATTGAGATTGTTAAGAAATAGTGCCTATATGGAGAGTTGTGGAATTGTTGGTTCTCAGCTTTCCATGCTGTTGAAGAGGCAGCCATGGCTTTTCATTGTTCAAGAATCTGTACTTAGATGCCTTGTTGCGTGAATAGTGGAAATGGGTTTCTCGTTGAATTCTGGGATGTTTGTTCATGCTCTGTATACTGTTAGCTGTATGTGAAATGGGACAATTAGTAGAAAATTGGACTTGCTTTGTGATTTTGGCTTCTCAAAGGATGAATGCGTGGAAATGTTTAGAAGAACACCAGGTTTGCTTAGGACCTCAGAGGAGAAGTTAAAAGTTTGGAATTGATTTCTTCTTGAATATGATTATGTTCAAAAAGTCGGTATTAATTCATACACCTTGGATTTTGATGTATAGCATGGAGAACCGAGTGAGTGCTCGATATAGGGTTTTAGAGGTTATAAAGTCAAAAGTCAAAACAGTTATTGAAGAGAGATCCAACTTTTTATGATGCACTTATTTTGCCGGAGGATGAATTTTTTGACAAGTTTATATCAAGATTGAGAGGTGATGCAGAGAATTGTTGGTTATTTACAAGACTCATCTGCTTGATTCTACTGACGAAGAAGATTCTTAGTACAATCCAAATTTTCATCTTCCCAGGTGGTGGTTTTGTGCCCACTGCCCAGACAGATATGAAAAATTCATTTACGCCTTGTCTGGAGAACGAGGTCAGCTCAGCTTGAAGTGTGAAAAGGCGACAGTGTAAGACAAACTTTCTATGTTCTGGATTACCATGCTGTACCTAAAGTTTTGGATATTCTATTTCTGTGTTCTCTAACCCTCTTATGCTGCATTGAGAAAACAAGTAAGATATGATATCCAAAGGTATATTTTTTCCTTTACTAGTATTCTGATTGTGCACCGGGGGTCTCTGAGTAATGTGGTTGTTATATCGGCTTGGTTGTGTTGTGTTGTATGTAGTCTTGAACGGATTTTATCATCTTTGATGCTTGTTGGCAGCATCTAGTCTCGATTGCTTGATGCTTGTTGGGATGAGGAGGAAAGAAATACCAAAAATACAGAAAGGTTAAGGAGGAAAGAAATTAAGAAACTTCCTTATCATATCGTTTAGCATGAGAAGATTTATTGATACAGTAACCTATTTCTTTTTGTTTATGTTGGAGCTACATTACACGAGTTTCATTAATTGGTGAACGGGATCACGGCGTAATAGGTTTATAGGAAAGAGACGGCACGCTGGGAAGTTGCTCTGCCTCTGCATCTGTGGGAGGTTGGCGGTCTCCGTGGCAGGTATGCATACAGAGGCAAAATTCAGCAATGCAGAATCCAAAGCCTCCGGCTCCGGGGTGCGACTTTGCACACGACTGGCTACAGTCCGGTAGCTTGCACAAAGTGGGAGGGTTGGAAACTTCCTTGCTCTTGCAAAGATGCCATGGCTTAATTATGTGGCTTTTACCTGTGGAAAATTGGACAATTGTACAAAAAGTAAATTGAAAAAATAGAACATCTCTATGTTGCTCGCGCGCGCTCAAAGGAGAAATCCATCTAAACAAATAGAAACTTGACAGCTCTTTATTATATATATATTTTTTAATTTTAAAAAATTGCCACATGTATCCCAATCAGAATTTTGTGACACACCATATTATTGTACCCTCCACACCAAGCGCCCGCGGGACCAACAACAGCCCACAACAGGTGGTGGCGGCGGCGGCGATTTCACCGCCAACGCCCCCGTCTCCTCACTTTTAAAATTTTTGCATTATTGAGCAATAATCTAGGATTTGCTATGGTGCTCCGGATTTTTTAACTGTTATATCCTTAATTTCAAAAATCAAAATCAGAATCTAATGATTAAAAACTCTGCTGAATATATTGTAACATTATTGAATATAAAATCCTATGGGAATAGTGCACGCTTACCCTGAGAAGAAAAGAGGAGGATGGAGAGGATAATTAGGGTTCCAGCAAAGCGGTTCATCTTGATAAATAGAAATTGTTACAAAGGAATAAGGGAGAAATTCATTTTACTTAAAGGGAAGTATAAAGAGGAAGCAGATTATATACAACATGATCCATACGATCCATCCAAACCCTTCAACATAGAAGCTAACTATTTCCATGACCTAACTACTCCGCCAGTCGGTTGTTCCATGCAAATTGGGGCACTTGAAATAACCCAATATGAAATTTACATTTTTTTTTTTTGGGGATAAATTACATTTTACTCTCTTAGGTTTAGGGTCAATTTCAATTTTATACATCTTTAAAACATTTCAATTTCATACATTTACTTATCATTTTATTTCAATTTTATACATTCGTTAGAAAATCTGTTAAGTTAACCGTTAAGTGATGACGTGGCAAATATGGGATCTCCATTTGTGCTGACGTGGCTGACACATTTATGCCATGCGGCTAAAACTTAATAAAAAAAATTTTAAATATTAAAATAATTAAAAAAAAAAAAAAAAAAAAGAAACCTAGAAATCCCCTTCCACCTTCGTCTTCCCCACCCCCCAAATCAGACACACTCCCTCTCTCTCTCTAATCACCCTCTTCCTCCTCTCCCTCTACCTCACCTCCCGCCACCACTCCTGGGCCTAGAAGGCCCAGACCAAGCCCATCGCCTGCGTCTAGCCGGGTCGCCATGGCCTGCAACAATCTCTCCCTTCTCACCTTCATCTTCACCTTCTTGGCGACGGGAATAATGAAGAACTTCCATCGCCATCGGATTTGATAGGAATTTGAGGTAAACTTGATCGGAATTTACCTCGGGGGGCTCGTTGATGATGGTTCTGAGATCGAACATGAGCCGGAGCTGCGCCAACGACGCCATCTCAGTTGCAAATTATGGAGCAGAGAAGGGAGTGGAGGAGGGAAGGAGAAGGTTGATCTGGGGAGAGAGAAGGAAAGGAAGGTGAAGAGAGTGGAGGAGAGGGAGAAGGTGGGTCGGGGAGGTGAAGAGGGAGAAGTGGATCGGAGAAGGGGTGGCTTGGGTGGGCAAAGGGTGGGTGATGGGGATTGGAGAAGGGGGTGCTTTGGGTGGGTAAGACGAAGGGGGTGGAGGGGGTGGAAGGGATGGAGAGGTCCTCAGTGAGGAAGACGAAGTCTAGGTTTCTGTTTATTTATTTATAATTATTTAATATTTTAAAATTTTTATTAAATGTTTAGCCATGTGGCACAAATTTGGAAGCCATGTCAATACAAATGGGTACCCTATATTTGCCACATCATCACTTAACGGTTAACTTAACAGATTTTCTAACGGAGGTATGAAATTGAAATAAAATGATAAGTAAATGTATGAAATTGAAATGTTCTAAAGATATTGTAAGAAATTGAAATTGATCCCAAACCTAAGGGGTAAAATTTAATTTACCCTTTTTTTTTCCTTTGATAAATGGTAAGACTTCAGGGACTGATTGAGAGGTCAAAAGACGTTTATTTTATTCCTGTAATCAGCTTGGCTAACTCTCTCTCTCTCTCTCTCTCTTTCTCTCTCGATATATATATATATATATATATATATATATATTTACAAAGTTAGAGCACCAAATGGTCAAAAATCTGAAAATTTATAAAATACCCTCACTTAATAATAATGTGCAAAACAAGGATTTAATATTAAAAAAATCATAAAAAGCCATTTAGTACTATAATTTAATAGTATTCTTTTTCACTTGTAAGTGAGTCTCAGTTCCAATTCTTACCAAAGGCAAATTTGAATCACATTATTGCTAGCCTTTTGTAAGGCTAAGCTCACCCCATCTCCTAGTGTAGATAATATCGTCTATTAAAAAAAAAAATTATTAAAAAAGGGATGAAGAGGATTTAATCTCTCTCTCTCTCTCTCTCTCTCTATATATATATATATATATATAAACGAAGAAGACAAAAAAAGTGAAGCTTTCATAACACCAAATTGCCCTTCTCTTATTAGACATCAAAAACAAATTTAAAAAAAAAAACATGTTGAGTGGTTAGTAAGTTCAATAGAGAGAAGACAAAAAAGATGAAGCTTTCATAATACTCAAATTGCTACTCTCTTATTAGATTTCAAAAATAAAAACTAATAATATCTAAAATAAGTAAAATAAAAACAAAAAACAAAAAAGTAAAATAATAAAAAAAGACAATTGACACATGTTTAATATTAACTATTAAAAGAGGAGAAGGAAAACAGCATACAGTTCAGACTATCTAGTTTTCAGTTGTCTCAATTTCCCACGATTTGAATAAGTCAGCAGTTTTATCCATAAACGATTCCCACGATCTGAGTTCAATGGGAGGTTAAATAATAACTACCACATACCACCAATGTTTAAAGGATTGTCACATAAGAGTATTAAGTTCTTTTTCTTGCCTTGTAAACAAAGACTTTTAGTTTATAGTCTTGTATGTTTAGAAGGGGGGCGGTTTAGATCCCTTTAAACCACGCTTTTGATCCCATGTTACTCTTAGTGAACAAAGATCTATTGAGTTCATTAGATTCGGATGCAAATGAGACTTTTAAGTAGGAAATAATTGGAAATAAGTTGTAGACATGCTAAAACATACATTTAGGTGACAGATCTACTAATTTAGAGGACAAACAAAGGGACTCAGGCAAAATTTCACCTTGTAGGGCAAGGTTGAACCTTTTGCAACCACTTCTCTTTGAGTTTATAGGGGTTGTGAACTAAAAAGACATGGATGGTAAATAGTTTTTACACGAGGAAATTGATACTACAATACTAGGGAAGGTAGCATAGCTTTTAAACTAGGCAAAAGATGGCTTTTCTAAGGGGATTATGACTAAAAAGACTGAATCTAACTTGGTTTCAGCTTTTCTGGATGCAAATATGGCTTGAGAGCAGAGTTTGTATGTTGTTTGTTTGATTGGTTGAGTGTCTTTGTCTTTGATGCTTGCTTCCCTTTTTATAGACAATCTGGCCTGACTGCTTTTAGCTTTGCTTTTGCCCGAAAGCTTTTGGAGGGTAGCGAGTCATCATGTATTTACACCTTTATGCCATTAGAAAGTGATTTTTGGTTGATAGTAGGTTGGTCTCCATCACTTATCACTTCAGCTATAGACACGTGGCTTATGTCTCCATCTGCATCAGGCTTCAAGGTTGGGCTTCAAGCAAATGCAACCTGTTTTAGCACCTTTGGGTTTCCTTTCTACTAAGCTCAATATTTAAATATTAACCCAAACAGTGCCCCTTTTAATCATTATTAAGTCTCCAATCCGAGGCATTAATGATGATTAAACAAACTGAATTCTTCTACTCGGGACTCGTACCATTTTAAACAACCGTTTTCGCATAAACCCTTGCACTAACCAAACTTTTGCACTAACCCATGAATTCAAACGTTAACTAACTGCTTACTATATAATCTCCACTTAAATCTCTCGGCCAACACCTTAGTAATTCTAATCCTTCCAATTTCCAGAATCTCCATATTTTCCCAGAACCCTCTTGTTCTTTGTTTTTTCTTGCTTTCTGCCTCTAATTTTCTTCTATCCTCTTTTCAAAATCATTCAATGGCACCCAAAACGACTCACCCTGCATATGAGTCTGGCGAAGGCATTGTCAACATACGCCGCCTCCTTAAAGGCCTTCATCGCCCTCGGGCAGGCTTGTACACTTTACTTTTCTTTGAAGAGGGGGAAATACCCTCCCTCGGGCCTTCCTGGACCTCTAGAGTCCCAATTGCCATAGAGAACAACATGCCTAAGCCAAACTGGTTCACGCGCAACCCATTTTTTGTCGAAGTAGGCATCTCCTCCTTCAAATGGTCTACCTATCGAAGAGGCTTCCCTTTGATGAAAGATGAGGGCTGGGCGTAGTGGGTGAATGAACTCGAGCCTATTTTCAAGAAGAAGTGGATGAACAATGGCATCTATGAGCTAATAATGCTCTCCAAGACCATAGTGATTGCTAAGCCCGAGCTCTTGACCACAACTGTTTTATTTAGTGAGATTAAAAAATGATGCTTCCTTGGCTGTGTGGAACATGGATTAGCATTATGTCATTCACCAACATATTCGATTTCAGGATGGGTTTTATGTCTCCAATCATCCTTGATATGGACCAAGTTTTCGGTCTAAGGCCCTCGGGCAAGTGCGTGGATATAACCCATGACTGGTCTTCCTTATCTAGCCCGAATGCTGAAGGCTTAGATGCTTCTAACTCCATCACTCGATTAGAGTATAATCCCTCGACTTTAAAGAGTTATGGAACTTCATTCACGGGTTTTATCCCGTTTTCTAAGAAAAGCTTTGGTCCGTTTTTTGCCATTGCAAACAGGGACCATGAGCACATGTACTTCCTTTTGTACTAGCTCAATAGACATATCCTCCCCAAAAGGTCTAAGAGGGTAAAGCTGGAGTGGGTCCCATTAGTGGAAGCCTTCCATTCTTTTGATGATGTGGCTATAGGGCTATTTCTTCTTGCTTATCTTTGTCACCTCTTCTTCGAGATGACCAAGCGTGAACCTTTTGAAACTAACCTTAACGGGCTAACTTGGGTGGTTCAGTTGTGGTTGCAGTGGTATTTCCCTAAGCTACGGGCACCTAACCTAGAGTTCTTCAAAGGAGTTGCTCTTGCTCGCATCTTAGCTGAGGCATCTCTTACCAACCACTCCACCTTCTTTTGCCTTTATTTTTTTAGAGTCTGCTGGACTTGGGCGGACTTGGAATGGGGAGCCTCTGGTCTGCGAAGATACCTATAGTTCTTGGACCAGATCTTCCAGGATGCCTTTGGGGAAGATGCTAGCCCACTTTGCAAGGAAAAGTTCATAAGCTGCATTCTGCAGCGATATCTGACCTGGGGGGTATGCAGCGACCACACTGGACATGAGTGCGGGCTAGAGATCTACCACCTCAACTTCTGCGGCATGCAGCTGGGGTTTGGGCAGGCCATTATATTGTCGTTCTTCGACTCAGTGAATTTTGGAACCTTCTACTGCCTCCGTTCTCCTCAGAAGATGACATTTCGGGTAACTCTGAGTAGTTTGGAGGTGATAAACAAGATCACCCACAAGCCCATAGCACTGAACTTCAAGTGCACTCCCTTCTTCTCCACTTGGTGGGAAGCCAAATGGACCAAAAAGTATAAATGGGATATTAGGGAGTCTCACGAACGTCTCTTCGGGTAGCTTACCATCAAGTCCTATCCTAAGTCGAGTGAGCTTGAAAGCTAGAAGAAGATGGTCTACCAGAAGAACCAGCTTCTTCTAATAGGTATTCTCTATTGCCTTAACTTGTACTTTATGATGCTTTTATAATTTGTCCTCCACTAACTTTTCTCTTGGTTTTTTTGATGCAGCCCAAGGCAACACTGTAGAAGTGGATGTCGGGTTGGATGAAGAAGATGCAGATGCTTTGGTTGTTCAGGAGGCTGTGACTAAGGCTGCCAGATAGGAAGCTGGGGATGTCTCTGAGTTATTTGAGACATTGAGGATGAAGTCGAGCCTGTAGTGGAGACTCGGGCTACTTGGCGAGCAAGGGCAACTATGGTAGAGTTCTCTGAGTTCGAGCTCGAGGAGCAGCTTCAACCTCAACTCTCTAAATTAGGTTCCTGGGCAACCCCTACGAAAAAGAGAACTAGGGCCCAAACCTCCAAAGCCTTCCCTACCCCTTAAGTTAAAACGGGTAGGAAAAAGCAGAAAGGCCTACTTTTGGGTTATGAGCTAATACCGTATTCTATCTCATAACTAGGACCTCAAGTAACCGAAAGGCCTACTTTTGCAAGAGAGGAACCATTGGGTGTTAAGATGCATCAGAGGGACAAGGATCTTCTTGATACTATCCTTGAGGAGCTGAAGGCATGGCCTGCATTCTTTTGAGCACTAAGTTACCCTTTTGAAGTTCACCTTCATTTCCTTTGCATTAATCCTTTGCCCAATTGCTTGAAATATGACTCCAGGGAAGAAGGGATCCCTCAGCCCGAGACTTCTTATCCTCTTGCCCGAGCTGCTCAACTTTCACCTCATTGGGCTAAGCCCTCAAAGTATATTTAGGTATATTTCTATTTTAACTTTGGCTCAGTTGGTGACTTCACAAATTTTGAAGTTATGACAATTTCCTATTCCTCTATAGGTAAAGATTGGAAAACCTGCACCTTCAGTTGGGCAAGGCTCTATTCCTACTTCTTCGACTTTTCCTTCTACACTGGCGGTGACTCCAACTTCCCATTTTGATCCAAGAACTGAGGAGATGCTACATTTCGTGGATGACGACAATAACTCGGTGAGGACCTCTAGCTTGAACCTTTTATGCTTAAAGTTCTCCTTATATTTATACTTATACTCTACTTTGCTCTTTTCAGTAATCTCCAACATATGAGACCAATCAACCACTACCAACTTCATTTGGGGAGCCAATAGTCTTTGAGATCCCTGTGGTCTCAGAGGTAACTAGTCTACGGGCATTTTAGGCTGCTGTTCGGCCGACCCGTCTTTTTCTCCCAAAGCAATTGTGGTAATAAAAGTACTTCACCAATAGTCTTAAGTCTCATCTCAGGTATACTAGTTTTTCCACTTTTGTCTTCTGCCTTGTACAAATTACCTTGTTGACACTTGTCATTTCCTTGATGTTTATAAGCCTCTGGTGAGGGCTTGGGCAGTTCTATTCCCTCTTCAACAAGCGAAGCCAATCCTCCATAGCCGTTAAAGGTAACAACAACCCCTTCCCCTTCTTCCCAGGTTCTGAGCTCAATCCAGGTACATCAACTTTGCTTCTTTCTTTTTCTTTCTCTTAATTTTAATTGTAGACTATCTTCCTAATCCATTTTCCTTTGTTTTGCAACAAGGTTCTAGCGAGGGCTCGGGCCAATCTCCTCCACCCTTAGTGCATAAAGTGGCTCTTCCCAAGCCTTACTTGGCTTCTGAGGTCACGTGGATCCCTATTCCTCGGCCAAAGAAGAAAGCCAAGATTGATGCTGCCTCTACTCTTAGGCCTTCTCCACCTGCTGAGATTGCCTTCACCGCTACGGTTTCTGAAGGAGTTAAAGCAATGCCCTCCCTCTTGCATGCATCTCTGCAACAACATCTTTGCCCAAGCTCTTCAAAGAGTTCAGGCAACTTAAGCCAAGGCTAAGGTCTTCAAGGCATCCTTCCGACCTCAAAGTTTTTAGGATCAGCACCGGATTTTCCAAAAGTGGTCTAGGAATGACTTCTCAGCTTCATTTAGTCTCAAGGCTCTCCACGATGTAGAGAAGGCTATTACTAAATTGTACAAAACCAATCAACTATCAAAGGTTCAGTACGAGTTCCTTTCATAATTTTGAGAACTTGAGGGCTCTTAGGGATCAACATTAGCGAGCTGATAGGCAAGCCAATCAAGTAAAGTGCTTCAAGGAGAAACATTCCAGAACTTCGGCCTTTATACAACAACTGGTGGATGAAGGTTCAGCCTCGGAATATAGGATCAAGGTGGTGGCTTCTGAGATCCAGAAGTTAGAAGAACAACTTTATGTGCTGAAGGCTAAACAAATGACCCTTTCCAGTAAACTTCACTAACAAATTAAAGAGGTGAAAAAGGAAAATCTAGAGATAGAGGATGCCGAATCTCAACTGACTAGTAGCAGTACTGTCTTAGCTAAACCTACCAAAATCTTTACAATTATGCAAACTTATTATTCTAGAATAATCACTTTGGGTGAAAATGTAAATTTGTTAGGCTAGGGTCATTGTAACTTCCCCTTATTAATGAAATGACTTCCTCCTTCAACTTCCACCTTGACTCACTTTTTACTTTACTTTGAAGTTTAACCTGTGGTGATTGCACGGGCTAACCTCAACCCTTTTTTAACATGCTTATGCTTCTTCAATATAACAATCTTTAACATCCCACAGAGTTGGGCAATATTTCTTCAAAAATTTAGCAGACTGGATACCTTTGCAAGGTTCCTTTTAAACTTGCCAAGTAATATCATCCTCTATCCAACACTTGGTGGATAATGAAAAGACCTTCCTAAGTAGGACTCTATTTCCTAAAGCCTCTAACTTGAGCTCCTAAGGGCAGAATTGCCTTCCATACTAATTCTCCCTCCTTGAAGGTTTTCAACTTTACTTTCTTGTTGTACGCTCGGGCAACAACTTTCTTCCTTTCTTGAATCTTATTCAAGGCTTCAATTTGGGCTACATCCAAATCTTTGACCCCTTGACACATAGCCTGTATATATTATTCACTGTGTAAACCATACTAGTTTTGAAGTTTAACTAAACTCACATTGATCTTCATAAGAAGCACAGCATCTTGCCCGAAGGTTAAGGCATAAGGTGTAGTTCCAGTTCCTGTTCTTTTAGAGGTTATGTCGGCCCAAAAAATGTCTCCTAAGTTCTCATGCCATTTCTCTGGACTATCTACCACCATTCTCTTAATAATATTTACCAGGATCTTATTGCTAGCATCTGCTTGACCATTTGACTATGGGTAATAAGGACTAAATTGGTTCATCTTTATCTTGAACTTGTTTGCAAATTCCTCTACTTCTTTTGAGACAAAAGATGGCCTATGATCTATAACAAATGTCTCGGGCACCCCATATCTGTGCAAGATCTTAGTTTCAATGAACCTTTTGACAGCAGTTGAAGTGATAATCTTCACAACTAAAGCTTCTACCCACTTGGTAAAATAATCTGTTGCCATAATTATGAAAGTGTGCCCCTTGCTAGAAGCTAAATAAATTTGCCCGATGAAGTCTATTGCCCATCCTTTGAAAGGCCAAGGCTTTACCACTGGATTTAAGGGTACTGAGGGCATATGCTGGATAAGTCCATACCTTTGACACTCTTCACACCCTCGGGCATAAGCCTTGCAATCTTTTTCCATCTCAGGCCAGAAATAGCCATACCTTCTGAACAACCAACTCATCTTAGTTCCAGCTTGGTGTGCTTCACAAATTCCTTCATGTACTTCGGCCATCACTCTCATTGATTCTTCTCGACCCAAGAACTTCAATAGAAGTCTATCTGGGGTTTTTCTTAGCAGATCTTCCTCCCATATGACATACTTATGGGAATGGAATAATCCTTCAGGTACTGAGTAATAGATGTCCTCCAGTCATTGAGTAATAGATATCCTCCAGTCTTCTATCTCTTGGTCTTTAGTCATCACATCTAGGCTGAACCTTCTTTCAAAGATAAAAGGTAGATTTATCATTTGTACTTCCACATCTACTTCGAACCTTCTTTCTTAGATCTATGCTCCAGAGGCCAACTGTGTCATCTCATTGGCAATTGAATTTGATTCTCTGGGGATATGGTTGACATATATTTTAGTGCCCCAATAGCTCAATAGCTGTGTTGTTGCCAAAATAATAACCAGCCGGTGATGTGTTTGCACTTGTACTTTTCATTTAACTAATTGATCACCAATTCTAAATCACCAAACACCAAAACTTCAGTCTTCCCCAACTCTGTCAAGATTTCTAGGCCAATTATTAGTGCCTCATACTTTGCCCGATTGTTGGTAGTATCTTGATAATCCAGAAAAAATGAATAACAATGTTGAACACCCTTGGGATCAATAATGACAATCCCCAACCCTAGCAACATGTTGAGTGCAAGATCCATCAAAATACAACTTCAAATGGGTGATCCAGAGGCTGGTTATTCTCTTTATCTCTTGTTGAATCCATTATTCTTTGCCCGAGAAGGTTTTGCTTGGTGGGATTCAGAGGCTGGCCACTTTTAGAGTCCCTGGGATATTGATAAGTTCATCATGTGATTCTTGGTGCTCGACCAAGAAGTCTGTAATTGCCTGCCCCTTTATTGCTCTTTGAGGTATATATTGAAAACTGAATTCTGATAGTGCTAGAATCCATTTTCCAATTCTTCTAGTTAGCAATGGTTTTGACAGCAAGTATTTGATTACATTTGTCTTGGCAATAATGTGAATGTGGCAGGGCAACATGAAATGCCTGAGTTTGCAAGCAGTGAAGTACAGAGCCAAACACAACTTCTTAACTGAGGTATATCTTGTTTCTACCTTAGTAAGGATTCTACTAAGGTAATATATTGCTTGCTCTTTCCCACCTTCATTGTTTTGGGCCAACATGCTTTCTATTGATTTTTCAGAGGCCAAAATATAAAGCTTTAAAGGCTTCCCCGTTTGAGGTGGCATAAGCACTGGTGCAGAGGCCAAGTAAGCCTTTATTCTGTCAAAGGCCTCTTGGTGTGGTGGGCCCCACTTGAACTCTTCTTGGCCCTTTAACCTTAACAGAAGAGTCAATGGCTGAATCTTGCCTGCCAAGTTAGCAATGAATCTCCTCAAGAAGTTGATTTTTCCCAGTAGCCTTTGCAATTGCACTTTATTGGTAGGTGGAGGTGATTTCATTATTGCCTGAGCTTTGTTTTTGTCTACCTTTACTCCTTTTTGATGAATAAGAAATCCCAAAAAGTTATCCGATCTTACCCCAAAAGCACATTTCCTAGGATTCATTTTTAACTTATGGGTCTTCATTCTTGCTAAGGCTTGTCTGAGGTCTACTAAGTGTTGTTCCTCAGTTTTGGACTTCACCACAATGTCATCAATGTATACTTCCATGCTATGGCTAATTAAATCATGAAAAATGGCATTCATTGTTTTTTGATAAGTTGCCCAAGCATTCTTGAGCCCGAATGGCATTACCAAGTATTCATATGCCCCGATATGCTCGGGGCATCTAAAAGCTGTCTTATGTATATCCTCTTTAGCCATTTTTAGCTGATTATAACCAGCATTCCCATCCATGCATGATAGAACTTTGTGTTTTGCAACTACGTCTATGGATAGGTCAGCCATGGGCATAGGGTATTCATATTTAGGCGTGGCCCTATTAATGTATCTACAGTCAACGCAACATTGAACTGCATTAGTTATAACTTTTAATATTGGTACAATGTTGGCCAATTACTCGACATACTTGGTAAGCCTAATAAATCCAGCTTTTACCAGCCTCTCAAATTCTTCTTTGACCTTCTCCTCAATCTCCTTTGACATTCTTCTAGGAGCTTCCTTCACAGGTTTATACCCCTGCTTGATAGACATTCTGTGTTCTACCAAGGTTGAATCTAAACATGGCATCTTAGTGTAATGCCAAGCAAAACAGTCTTTAAACTTGTGCAGAAGGTCTATTATCTTTGCCCGATCACCAGCTTCCAACAAGCCACTGAGTTGTATTGGCCTTGGATCTTCCTCAGTTCCCAAATTAATGGTTTTTAAGGGGTCTTGTACTTTTGGGGCTGGCTTATCAGGCTCGGTGCATAAAAATTCAACCAACTCTGGACTCTTGGGCATGTCATTTGGCCAGTCCAAATCATGTATACATTCAACCATATGTATAACTGCTTCTAACTCTTTTCCAAAAAGCTCTTCTTTTTCTCTATTCTGGCTGCTTGAAGCCTCATTTCCCGATTATGCTTCTTCTTTGGCCAAGCTATCTTTTGCTTCTTCTATCTCTATATCTATCTCTCCCTCCCCTATACACCAACAATATTTTGATTAAGGACTTGACTGTAACTACTTGGTTATTTTTCCTTTGTTCTGACATCATTGGTGTTGGGGAGTTGGGACAATATCGGGTATGCCCCATTCTTCCCTAGTGAAAGGCAATCCTTGCTCTATAAGCTTTTAGGCCGTCACCTTAGTCTGGCGGTTGTTCTCATCAGCTCCTAGGCACTGTAAGATTCCAATACTAGGGTTGTAGAAATTTACCTCACAACATTAGCTATAGGAAAAAATGGTTGTGACTCGGCCTCCACCATCTCCCAAAACTCTGGTTCCTTGGCTTTGGCCTCATGGTAAACTGCAATCTGTTGGTGCAAATTGGAGGGCACATATAGACTTTGGTGAATCTAGTCTTTGCCAAGTAAAGCTCCATAAATGGAATTGATATCCACCACAAAGAAAGCCAGCATGATTTGCTTGGATCCCAAGTCAACTTCTAGAGGCAATATCCCATGTGTTTTGGTGATGGCTCTAGAGAAACTGGAAACTATTAGATTTTTGGGAATGAGATATTCTTCACTTTTATACACCCCTTTCATCTATTTGTATGGCAACACATTGACTGCGGCTCATCCATCAATCAACACCCTATTGAGGAGTACCCCCTCCAAATGAACAATTACATATATGGGTTTGAGATGGTTGGCGAAAGCCAAGCTTGGTCGAACAAATACCATCTGGTTTGAATACACTATCTCGTGTTCCTTCCTTTTTGGTTTGGGCAAGTTGTCGTGCTTGATTATCCTTTTTTAGCTTCCTCAACACTAACAAGTGCTGTCATTGGTTTTGTTGCCATATAATCACCCTCCATCATGGTAGGTTGATCCGATTTGGCGCAAAATATGGCAGATAAAACATATGTCATGTTTACATGGAAGCTGCTAGGTCCAGGTAATTCTTCATTCTTGCCTCCAATATGGTCCATAAACTCATCTAACCAGGCCTGTGCTTCTTTTGGTAACTTTAGTTTAGGCAAATCTTCCTCCCTAGTTATACCAAAGTTTTACACTTTCTCTGGGATTTCACAAAGAGTATCAATCAACGAAAGTGAAGGTATTCCCATCTCAGGTGAAATGCTTCCAAAATATATTGGTTCTGGACTCCATCTAAGTGTTGGCATCATCACCACATCTTCTTGTGCTATTCTCAAGATTCTGTATTTCCCCAGATGGAGGTTAGGAGGCATATGATCCCTTTCCCCTTTAGTTTTACTATTGGCTTTTTGTACTTCATTTTTACTCCTCTAGTGGAGCTGTTTTATTCCTTCTTGGGCACTTTCTCAAACTTTACATTCTCCGAGGCCTTTGATGTGGCAGGGATTTTCAATGAGTTCATATGGGTGTTGTGTTGCATTTGGACGCTCATGATCATAAAGGTTCCTATTTCTTTGACTGACCTCCTATCCTTTCCTACTACATACAATTTTCGCCCGAGTCTGGCAAGGTCATTTTTTGTGATAGGGGGAACTGGGTTCATTGTTTCCCCTTTACTCTGACATCACCACCATTATAACTTGGCTGGGGAGGCCTTACATCCATCCATTTCAGTGTTTTGGCTTCTTTATCATCCACTTCTTCTGAAGCTTTATAGTTTTTGAATACCTTGGACAACCCCATTGGTTGAGAGTCCCCTCCCAACCTTTGGATGACATTTATGGAGGTTTATTTTTCAGCTGCCTGCATGATACTCTAGTGGGCCTCCTGCTCTTCTTTATTTCTTTTTCTGATCAACTCTTGATTAATGATAGCTCATGATGCTGGCACTTCTAACTCACACTCACATTGACATTTGCTACACAACACCGCCCCTTTTACTATGGCTAATTTGGGTTTCTCGGGCAACTTGATAGCTCCTTTTATAGGTATATCAACTGTCCTCTTTTATGCTTTTACTTCCCACGTGGCTTTTCTCTTCCCTTTCTTAGCCCAAGTCAGGTTGATCATGTTTATTGGGGCTTCTGGGAAAGGATCTGTGTCAATCATCATGTTTGCCTGAGGTTTTTCCAACAACAACTTTCCCTTAACTATTAGGTCCTGGACCCAATCCCTAAACTGTACACAGTTGGTGATGGAGTGATTAAAGTGTAATGAAGCTTGCAATATTTCTTTCCCCTTAACTCTTTTGGTTTAGGCCTTTTTTGGTGCTGTCGGGCACGATCACTCTAGCCCACACCAACTCTTCATAAATCTCTGCTACTTTGGTAAGATCAAAAGAATAAGTCTGGTATTTAGAGGGTTTCATAGGGACAAATCCACCATCATTCATCACTACTTTCTGGCCCTTGATTGGCTAAACCAACCCTTTCACTATTAATGGCTTGAAATGAGTGGTCATCTCGACCGTACATAAATCTATTCCTTCCCTTTTGTTGTCATTTTCTCCAAGCTTTGGACCTTTAAACTCCAGTTGGTGAATTGTAGCTTTGTTTTTTTTAGAAATGAGGCACTTGGATGAGTGTTTCACTTGTTGTTCTTTAATCAATAGCTTCTCATACTTCGTGGCAGCAATTACCAACTCTTGTAGCTCATTGAACTGCACATCATAAAACTTCTTTCTCAAGGGCTGTTTCAATGCCTTTTGTGCAATAGATATAAGTTGGGCATGGTTGATAAGGAATTGGCACCTCATCCTTGTCTTCATGTCCCTCATCATGAAGTCCTCTATGGACTCCTGCTCATACTATTTCATCTTCACCTATTCATTGATAATCATCTCGGGCTCCATCCTATAAAACTGTTCGTGAAAAGCCATCTTCATTTGCCCCCAGTTAGCAATGGAATTGGGGGGCAACAGGGAATACCACTAAGATGCTAGGCCCACCAACGAATTCCCAAACAACCTTAACTTATAGTTAGGATTGTCTTCAAACGCCATACAATAATTGGAGAACTTGAAGATGTGATCTCTAAATGACACATTGCCATATTCTCCACTAAATGTTGGGAATGCGGACATCTTGAAGTAAAGGGGAAAAGGGTTATGCTCATCAATATACTCGGGGTAGGGCTTCTGGTAGGTGATCCTGAATAGCGGTCGAGCTTGAGGTTAAGCGTTCTGGACCACTATTCTTCTTAGCTCAGCTAACTTATCTCTGAGTTGCTGCTTGGCTGCATTGTTATGTGGGGGCGTAAGTAGGCCCCCACTTCGGGTTTCTTTCACTGCCCGAGAAAGTCTCATTCTTTGGTTCAGGTTGTCTCCATCTAACTTCTCTTCATTTATTAAGCATCAGCGGTGGCTTATAAGGAGGTGGTTTGCCCACAATTGTAGACACGCTATTCCCATTGGACTCTCCATCTTGTCGATTCATCTCATACTTCCTCTTATCTTGCCTGACCTGCCCCCTATTATCTAGTGGAAAAAATAAAGGGTCGGGCAAATCTGTTTCAATTATCTCTTCTAATATTGGATGATTGGCTCTAAGCCCTACTTTCTCCTTTCTTTTTTCCTTATCTTCCTTAAGTAAAGGAAATAAGGGAATAGCTGGTTCCTTCTTAGGGCTTGCCTATCTCATCATTTCTCTAGCATACCATCTTTTAGGGGTAGAGTACTCCAGATATAGTCTTCTCTGCAAACTTCTTGTTAAAAAACAGAGTCTGTTGATGTTTCATCTGGTCTTTAGAGAAATCTTCTCCATACTTTTTAACATTTGCACCATGGTGGCTTGCAAGTCTTCATTGGTCACCTTTCCTTCCGACTTCTCAGATGAAGTTGGGCTTTCTAGAATAGCTGGTCCTTGTAAGGAGGGGAAATCTTCTAAATGATCTGTCATGTCTAATCTTGGTAGACAAAGAGGTAGCCTTTACTCTATGTTCCACCTGAAGGTTCGCTCTTTCCTTTTCCTTCTTGGCATATAGGACTAACTGGATCCCATTGGGCATGCCAAAACTATGTTCAAGGAAATCGCACAGCTCCCATGGGGAAAATGGCACTTAGCGTGTTTGTTGGTCGTCGAGCTCTTGCTACTTGGTGTCCTACAAGATAGGTTTGAAGTTAGTTTGAAAGGTTCCTTTGTAGGGCCTTAGGTATAGGCCTTGAGGTTCATAGTGAAAACTAACAACAAACTAGGCGTGCCACTACTATCTCAGTATAGCAAATGTAGAACAAGTGTGTTTTAAGTCGATTACTTGCATCCTATGTTACTCACATTTCTTGCTATCAAAGGATTGTCATAGATGGGTTAAGTTTGTATTAAGTTCTTTTGGTTTATAGTCTTGTGTGTTTAAAAATGAGGGAGTTTAGATCCCTTTAAACCATGATTTTGATCCCAGGTTGCTCTTAGTGAACACATATTTATTAAGTTCATCAGATATGGATGCAAATGAGACTCTTAAGTAGGAAATAATTGGAAATAAGTTGCATACATGCTAAAAAATACATTTAATTTAGAGGACAAACAAAGGGACTCAGGCAAGATTTCACCTTGTAGGGCAAGGTTGAACCTCTTGCTGCCACTTCTCTTTGAGTTTACAGGGGTTTTGAACTAAAAAGGGATAGATAGTAAACAGGTTTTACACGAGGGAATTGATACTACAATACTAGGGAAGGTAGCAGAGCTTTAAAGCTAGGCAAAAGATGGCTTTTATAAGGGGACTATAACTAAAAAGAATGAATCTAAGTTGGTTTCAGCTTTTCTGGACACAAATCTGGCTTAAGAGCAAAGTTTGTATGTTGTTTGTTTGATTGCTTGAGTGTCTTTGTCTTTGATGCTTGCTTCCCCTTTTATAGACAATTTGGCCCGATTGCTTTTAGCTCTGCTCTTACCCAAAAGCTTTGGAGGGTAGTAAGTCATCATGTATTTACACCTTTATGCCATTAGAAAATATTTTTTGGCTAATAATAGGTTGGTCTCCATCACTTGTCACTTCAGTTTTAGACACGTGGCTTATATCTTAAATGAGAAGGCTTTTAATCCACATCAAACTTCAAGGTTGGGTTTTGGGCAAATGCAACCTATTTTAGCGTCTTTGGGCTTTCTTTCTACTAAGCCCGATATTCAAATATTAACCCAAACAGAACCTATCCTTTCTTCACACCTTGAATCTCGAACACTAGCAGCCCAGTCTCTTGGCCGTTGCTCCTCTTCTCTTCTCTTTCCCCAATCACAATATTAAATTAATTTTTCCATTTTTTGCAAATCCCTAACCCCAATTTTCCTTACTATCTAGCTTTTGATTCCAAAAAATGCTTGCCTTTTACACCGCTAGTCTATCAATTGTTTTTCTATATTGGATTTAAGGTTTCTTAACTTTAGTTTAATTATTCTTGATCCGATCTTCACTAATTTCTGTCACTAATTTTTTTCGATCTCTATGTCATTTGCGGGAAAAGGACATTGGAATACCTTGATGGTGTGTTTACCAAAGGGGGCAGGATTAGGGAGAAACATAATTGCACTACTTTTGATGCATTATGACGTTTACTAACACTCGGGGAATAAAAAATGCGTGGGGTCTACCTAATATTTAAAATCGAATTTTGGATTATCTAGAATTGGATTACCGAGATAAATGTGGTATTTGGATTCTAGGGAGAAGGGCACCATCCAGAATCGAACTTTTCTTTTGAAAATACCCTTCCATCTCGTTGTCCTCTTCCATTCTCTCCAGTGTTCTTTGCTCATCTTCTCTCTAGTGTTCTCTGCTCCTTTTACTCAGTAGATGCCTTTCCAACTTCAACAATAAGTTATAAAGCCTCGATTCAAAATTCACCGTCTCTTGCTTCAAATCTGCTTCTCGATCTCACTGACCTCAACTCTGATTACGGTGATCTTCCTCACGTTTTTCCTTAACATCTGAACACCTTTTGGATTTTCAGCGCGGAATCCGATCGCCTATACTCATACTAGACATAGTGGATCGGGATTAAAATCACCCTGCTTTGCACTGGACCAAGAATTGCCAAGCTATAGGGCATTGGCTATGGGGGCTAAGGGGTGATGAAGATGAAGGCGAGGTGGTGGGAGGGCTATGTAGTTGGAAAAAAAGAGAGGCAAGGATGAAAGGGGAGGTGTGGGGAATAGATAAAGATGGGGCAAATTAACCAAATTTTAATAAAAGAAACCTCTTTAACTAATATTTTATAGATAAATTTTAGGATTAAGTGCCTAAAACCTCCCAACCTTTTAGTGTCATTCCAAATTGGTTTCAACCTTTTTAAACTTTCTAAACAAGTACCCAACCTATTGAAAATGTTACATCTATTAAGCCTTAGTGGGTGGTGAAGATGGTGGTGACTGCATCATGATAGTCCATACCATTTTAGCAACCTTCAAGACCTTCTTCTCGATGTTGGTGGCCTGAATTGTAGGGCGGAATTGATAGTTTTGTGTTGGGTTTGGAGTTGATGGCATGATAGGGGTGGTGGTGATCATTAGTTGATGGATGTTATGCTTCCATGACTTCTATTGATTTTGGAGACAAAGTAAGCCCTAGTTAATTAACAAATTTTTACCTAGGGTTTAACGGATATGGCATTTTTAATAGGTTGGGTACTTGTTTGAAATGTTTAAATAGGTTGAGACCAGTTTGGAATGACAGTAAAAAGTTTTTTTTTTTTTTTGGGGGGGGGGGGGTGTTTAAGTGCTTAATAAAATATAATTTTATAAATTAGCATGAAAATTTAAATAAGGGCAATTTGGTAATTAAGCTAATTTTAATTCCGATTCAAGTGAAGTGAGGTGGAATTACTATCTATGCTATGCAATTGTTGATGCAGATGCTAAGATGGGTTTGGAAAAAAAAAGGTAATTGGAGTCGTACCTTAGCATATCTTGACGCCTTGATTCCAAATCCACACTCCGTTTTTCCAAATTTAATCGTTTTAGTTCAGTTTTACTAATGGATCCCAATATTATGCTTAGGTGCAGGGTTTAGGGTTTAGGGTTTAGGGTTTTGAGATGAAAACGTAGTCTCCCCCCTTCTTAATTGCTTTTTAGGGCTTCTCTATTTTGACTTTTATCATTTAATTTGTTAAATTTATTATTAATTTCACGGTACTATCAATTTTCTGTTGACTTTGATTCCACACTTCAGAAAGGTATACCTCTAATTTCTGATTAATTTTGCCAACTTGCTTCTCTTGATTTGATTACTTGATTTGGAAAGGTATGACTCCAATTACCTTTTTATTTTTATTTTTTTCCAAACCCATCTTACCATGTGCATCAATAATTGCATAGCATAAGCTAATCTTAGCATCTGCATCACCAACCAGACCACCTACATGGATTAGTGCTTCATGAAGCGGTACGCCGAGTGGAAGCGTGACCTCCACAACCATTTTGTGGCTTTTCCCGACATGGAGATTGTTATAGCCGAAGGCTGCCTTAAGGAATTGGTGGAGTATCCAAAGGATTGGGAGTGGTTTTGCAAACATTTTTAGGACTCTAAGTTTTTGGTAAGTATAATAATATTTTTATAATTGTACTTGCCTTTTTGCACGCGTTTTTACGCGTGCGAAAGGTCTTTTTTACATCATGGCGCACTACGCGCAACTACCGAGTTTTTCCTCTCCACATTTGTGCATGCATAAAGACATTTGTACTACAAAAACACTTCGTACATGTTCAAGTTCAAGACTTCTATATTTTGGTTCGAGTGGAAAAGGGTTTTTTTTTTTTTTTTAATGTGAAGGTAAATGAACCATACTAATATAAACAAAATGATAATTGAACCGTTAAACAGAAAAACACTAAAATTTCATTCAATACAAAAAAGGAGTAACGCAGATAAGGTGACAACGTTTGATATATTGCTCTTATCAATTCCCTCCATACGTGATCTGTTGAAGTCCACTTTAAATTTTTTTATTCTTTCATAAATAAAACAAAAATGAACACGATAATTTATTTAATAAATGAAAAGATACCATTAGAAGGAAAAAAAAAATCACGATGACAGTTAAGTAACACGAAAGTGATGTCAATAATGAAAATCCATGTCAAATATTTCGTAAGTACCACTTATGTTTATGTTGTAAGGTTAGAGGATAAAGATATATCAATAGCACACCAAGCTCTTTTATTTGAGGCCTTTCACTTCAGTTCGTCGTCCTTGCGCACCAGAAGGAAGTTTTTCAAATGGGTATCAATTGAAGAACAAATTCAACACCTGGTTGAACAACAATCATGCCTATAAAATAACGCATTCAACGCCGTCGTACTTGACAAACGCTGACCCATCAAAACGTCTCTCCACCAACTGCCCATGAAAAAGTATGCATCAGAAAATAGATGCTGATCAAAAGTTCGAGCAACAAATAAGAGAAAAATTTCCGAGCAGATCAACAACCTAATTGAAGAAGAAAAAACCATGATCAATACCTCAGATGCTCCTTTCTTGTGATCCAAATTTGAAGAAGGTCAATGGGGATGGGCAGTTACAAGTGTTATTGACATTCATTCTTAGAGAGAAGAATCGCAGTTTCTTCCAATCATGCAACTGAAGAAAACAAAGACCAAAAAGTAGTATTCCAAAAGAACTAACTTAAAGTCTCTAAACAAAAAAAATAAAAAATAAAAAAAAAATAAAAGAGAAACAAATGGAATTAGTAAATAGCAAAGACATCACATCCACTCAATTTTAAAATTAGCTGATATTTCTCCAATGTTGCACAGAAAGCAACCGAAAAGGTCATGGAATGATTAAAATGGCTAGCAAGGTTTAAAAATGGAAATATTGTTTGGTTATATATTTTCCCTCAACATAAGGATTGGATAAACAGACAAAACTAACCCTTTGTTCTATATATGCTCAAAAAATGAAGTCTTATTCTCTTTGAAATCCACATTGACAGTTATATGCACCCCTTCTGTAATTGAACCCCTTTTGTGGAAAGAAAAATAGTGAACAAAATGATGAAGAAAACTTTTTAGAACCTACCGAATAGTATCACCACAAAATTTGCCAAGCTTGAAGTGATTTTTCAAAGTCCAATCCTTCTTCGTAAATCTGCAAAGAAACAAATAGAATGAAAAGAGTGAATCGGCAAACTTTTTAGAACTTAAAGTCAATTGCAAGATTCATGCAATCAGAATCTGAAAGAAAAACATACCTGTAAAGCAATAATGGAAGTCATTCAAGAACTCAATGTAAGACATTAATCTGAAATCATAAAAGAAACAACAACATATTAGGATCACGTATGCAATAGCCAAATCGACATGAAAATGAAATAAATTTATCTATAGAAGAGGAAACCATGATGCTAGGGTTTTAGGAGAGTCTTCTCCACTCAAGCAGCCGTAAGTCCTTTTTCTAGTGAATAGGGTTTAGCACAAAACAAGGATGATTACTGTGAGTGCAAGAACCTCCTAATATACTGATAATTATCCCTATAATCCGGCCTATTAACTAATTGCATAGGATATTCCATATCAATTAGGATATCATAATAGTCCTAAATGGTAATGAATTCCTTGTCCTCTAATTAAGGTTTTCATAAGGACTCATAAACCTAACCAAATAAGGCTCCATAATTTCCTCAACTATTAACTTGGATTGACCAAGTTACTTGTATGTTAAGAAACGGCGATTACATGTTCTTTGACACTCACAACTTACATTCTCCCACTTGAGTGTCCAAGAACATAATCTTTATTTGGCTAAGTGGTAGATGATCACTGAGTCCCACAAAATTTGCAACTATACCTTTAACAACCTGTCACTTGTAGTTTAAATATTGGATTATAAAAAATAACATGTAATTGCTTCTACATGTTTATTCTATTACCACGAATATTAACTTATGAGCACAATGTTGCCATACGTCATTCGTTAAATTCAGGTTGATAAGCAAAAGATCAACTCCTAAATTGAGCCTCATGCAAGCTAGACTCATATTTCTATCTATTAATACATAAAAAATAAGAGAAGATGCAAATGCAGTATACTGTTACACAATTACCTCTCTTATCAAGATTTATGAATAAAAATTTACTATTAAACCATTTTCCACTAACACTTCAATTCAATAATACAAAAGCAATTTCAAACTCCCACTGATTAAAAGCGTAAAAAAAAATCTCATAGACACATACCTCTTAAACACTCCCACTGATCAAGCATAGTCAAGTATTTATAATTACGAATTTTGAGAATTCAACATCAACTACTAATTTTTTTTTTACTTCATCTCTATGTCAAATATTGCAAGGAAGTGAGTGACCGAAAAGCTATACAAAATCATATGGTCAATTTTATTCATCTAAAATTTGACGAAAACAGAAAACTTTAATGAAACTTTTTCTGATTGCAACAAAAGCATATAATTCCAAAATTATCTTTAGATAGAATCTGATTATATTCGGTTTTCACAGCTAAAAAATAAAATACAAGAACAAATGTATATAGATTCAACACTTTTGAGCAGATGAAGTATTTAATGTTGTCAATTTCATATTTAACCATCCATTGATTAATAGTTGGACTGAATAAGAAAACACTTTTGAGCAGATTAATTATCCATCAATAATATATAAATCACAAGTCCAATTTCTTGAACAGCAAACAAGAATTAATAAGCTAAACACTTTTGAGCAGAATATACTCATTAACCCTTCTTGAGTTCCTG
Source organism: Pyrus communis (assembly GCF_041283825.1). Taxonomy (NCBI): domain Eukaryota; kingdom Viridiplantae; phylum Streptophyta; class Magnoliopsida; order Rosales; family Rosaceae; genus Pyrus; species Pyrus communis. Next base: position 17,489,756 of record NC_142565.1, read on the forward strand.
CAAGATTAGTTGCATATATAACTAATAAAATATAAACAAGTATGATAATGTAATGTTTTGTCTACCAAAACCATGACCATTAAAAGCATGCAAAATTGATGAGTGTGAAGCCCATAATACATTATTTCTCCCAATTGGGCAAACACTCAAAATGCAAGATTAAACACTAGAGAAATTGGTTTTCATATAACAAAATATAGGCTTGTGTTAATGTCTAATTAACAACCAAAAGTGCAAGTAAGTTGAATCAATAAAGATCAAATACATAAATTGACACACCCCGACCGAGATCAGGGCGTGCTGGCCGTCACACGAAGGTGACGTAACCATGTGCACGTGCGGAAGCTAATACGATAGTAGTATAAAAAGTACGAACAATTAAAAACTAGCATACAAAGTACTAAAACAAGTGCTAGCGTAAGTGAGATACAAATTCAGAGCAAGACTACAGCAATCCAAAAGAAAAGTTGCGACATAAGTACACCCGAAGGCGACCCTACGCTGGTGAGTATCTGTCAGAAAAGCCGGAAGAACCCTCTGGGAGACCACCGAAACTGCTAAGCAACTAGAACCTGGAGGGGCACAAAACAAAAGCGTGAGTGGGCAAAAACAAATCTTTTCTAAAACCATTTAGTAACATACTTTCTAACCCCTCGCCGTAAAACCTGTATACTTCCCAGAAAATAACATATATACGTATGTATATAAATGTGCCAAACATGCTCAAGGGTATGCCAATCATGCTCAAGATATGCTATGTCGAAACCTCATGATGAAATGTAAGCACTCAGGTATAAAGCATGTCAATAACATGTAATCTGGCAGCCGGAGTCACCTAACGTGACCTGTACGGCTGCATATAGAGCTCAAATCTCAAAATCAATAACTGAACCTGCCCACGAGTCGGAACCACCTATAGTGGTCTGTACGACAGGCCTGGGTGTAATAAATATATACGCTCTAGTACTACGATCACGTGAAGGCTGTGCGAATAATCGCGGGTCACCTACGAGTCGGAACCACCTAAAGTGGTCTGTACGACAGGACTGTGCACCTAACTTGGATCCAAGCTGAGCGTGTGGTGCGGGAGGTGAACATCACGTGAAGGATTGTGCCCTACTCTGGGCGGGAGCACTAACGCCGGGGGTGCAGGTTATGAGCTTTCTAAGCATCTCAAACCACTACTGAAATGTAAACATGTATACCACTTACCTGGCACTTACCTGTGCGTCCGCAGCACCAAATATGCATATGTATATGTGTACCACTACTAATGTATGCAATGATGCATAAACGATAATAATATGGTGCATGGCATAAAACACTTAACCCTTTTTTTTAAACAGTTTCTGGGAAAATAAATGTATATAGGTATATACGGAAAACAAAAGCCCACTCACTGGTATGTGGAAGGGTCGTAGCCCCCCTGCCTCGAGTGCGCACGCTCGTCCTCGGAATACGTGTCACCTATATGCGAAAAAACTATAAAAACGTTAACTTTAAAGCACATAACCTAACTTTCGTAATAACTTCTCATACATTGCTCAAAATGGACAAATAAATATACCAACGTGCTTTACACAACCTCAGGATCACAACCATATTTTTAGAAAAATTTTCCTCCGCCGTACGCGCTGGCCACGCGCAGGCACGTGCGATGCACATGGACGGCGTCAACTGACGCCGTGAGGAATATTCCGTTAGTTCTAACGGATTCCGTCAACGGCATCAGGAATATTCCGTCACCTTCTCCGTTCAATCTCCGGTGCCGTCGCCGGCGCCGGAAAACTGGAAAACCTGCAACTTACGTTTTCTCACTCGTTTCTCAACCATTTTTCATGATTCATGAACCAAAATGAAGCTTAGGACATGGAGAATCACGATAGGCTACTTTTAAAAGCTAAAAACCACGCGATCATACCTGTCTCCAAACTCAAAAACCGGCCAACTTCGAACCAAGCTAACCCGACGTCCAAATTCGTCCAACGAAGCACTCCGAGGCTCCTTGGGACTTCACAAAGACATCTACGAGCTTCAAAATTCCAAAAACATGCTAGATCAATGTTTGCATGAACAGTACACAAATCGGACCACCTAGAATCGACGTGAAAACGAAGGATTTCTCACCTGAAAATGGTATGGTTGCACTCGCACGAGCTTCACGAGTTCGAAGGTGTCCTTAGTTTCTTCGATCTGTGATGATTTGCATAATATTGCATGATGCTGCGGAGGCCCATGTAAGTTCAAGTGAGTATATATTGACGGTATGGTTGCATGGTAGTTGATTATGAGTTGATGCACGTAAAGCTCATTGTCCTACACCCCGATGTTAGTGCTCTACCCGTGGCCAAGGCCCAACCTTCACATGATCATTCACCTCCCACACTACACGCTCAACTTGGATCCAAGTCAGGTGTCAACATGTCGTACAAACCACATTAGGTGGTTCCGACTCGTAGGTGACTTGCGATTCGTCGCACAGCCTTCACATGATCGTAGCACTTGAGCGTACTTATTTACACCCAGCTTGTCATACAAACCACATTAGGTGGTTCCGACTCATGTGCAAGTTTACTGTCGTATAGGTCACATTAGGTGACTCCGGCTAGCATATCACTTTTACATTGATTTATATCATCTGGATTACATATTTACTGCTGAGATAGTGACATGGTATATACCTGGTTTTCTTTACTCTCGAGCTTGATTTCTATAAATACATATATATTATTATTTTCTGGGAAATTATACGGATTTTACAGTGAGCGGTTATTACTTTTGAAAAGTGAAAAGGTTTTTAAAAGCTTTGTTTTTGCCCACTCACGTTTTCTGTTTTGCACCCCTCCAGGTTCTAGTTAGACATTCGTGTTGGTGGCTCTACAAGGACTCTACAGTGGTTCTGACAGACTCCAAATAATGTAGGGTTTTCTTTCATGTCCTCTATAATTAGTACTTAGCCTGCTAGACTGCACTTAGGTTAGCTATGCTCTGATGATGTATATCCATGCTTTAAACATCTTCACTCGCGCTTATATACTTACCTAGTGTAAATTAGTTAGTTTTGGGTTTTAATTACTCACATTTTTGTATCATTATCACTTCCACACTACGCTCATAGCTACGTCACCCTCACGTGATGGCCAGCATGCCTCGATTTAGGTCGGGGGTGTCACATAAAACACTTAAGTAGTATTTATTATGTTCCATGTCATAATTGAAACGAACAATCGATTTCAAAATAATCAAGAACCAATACTTACTTGTTGATTTGCATAAGCTCAACAAAAACATCAGTATTAGAATAGTAAGATTGCAGTGATCAAAATCCACATAAACAAAGAGAAGATTTTTATTAGTAAAAGCTCTAAAACTAGACATATGCCTTAGCCCATTCATCAAAAGCGTTAACGGAAGACAAAATTAGAATAGCATAAGCAACCAATAGTAAATAAATGAATTCACAACATCGATATAAAGAAGAAAAACCACAATCAATTGTTACCTTGTTCTTGTTTCATAAGATAAAAAAAGTAATTAGCATCCTGAATCTTATACAAGAATTAACAATATAATCCAACAAAATGACACAAGCCAAAAGACTAAATCCATAAGGTTAATTTGATCCATCAAATCAAAATAATATCAAAAGATTATAATAGAGAACAACTAAAAAGAAATTCAAAAGAACTTAGTGATTCAAGTAGAAATCCAAAAGATACAAGAAAACCTACCAAAATACAAAATTTCTAAAGGATGAGTTTTTCCATAATAATAAGCGGATTCTCAGTTCAAACAAATTTTTTATTTTTATTTTTTTGAGAAAATAAATTGAAAAGAAAAACACAAGCACAAGGTTTGAATAAAACACTCATCGCGCAGATTCAACAACCCCTTTTCCTAGTTTTTTAATTTTGGCATTAGATAGATAATCAATTGGAGCCAAAAGCTTTTGTAATAGGGAGCAGGTGTCAGCACCATGCGTGAGGTTGTTCTGGAAAAGAAGACAACCCGATATACTCAAGAAAACTCCAGACTATACTGAAAAAGAAGAAAAAAGGACAATTAGCCGATGGCTAATTGACACACTCCAACCTAGAATGTCTATCTAGACTCCGAATCGAGCTGTGCTGGCCGATACCAGGAGGGTGACAAAGCCATAAACTGTAGTGATGTGGAAAATGTGATTAAATTTAAACCTAAAAGTACCTAAATATAAGAGTGCACTTGTGAGCATGAATGAACCCATTTCGCACGTGATGTTAGAGTATAAGTAAAGTACAATGAAGTAGGATGAGAATTATACCATTGAATGTAACCACCCATACCAAGATTTGCTAAGAATCCTCGTCAACACGAAAGCTCAGCACTAAAACCTGGAGGGGCGAAAAACAAGGGTAAGTGGGTCTAAAAATAAAGTTTTATAAAATCCTTTTTGAAAATATTATAACCCCTCGCCATAAAACAAGTATAGTTTTCAAAATATACATGTTTCGTATAGTATGAAAATACTTACCGTAACCTGCAATATCTCAAGAATTCAATACATCACAAAATTTGTAAATAGGCATATAACTTCTAGTAATCACAATATCTCGTGGAAATAAACATATCACATCGAGTGCTTATCAATATCTCGTGAAAACTGGCGTTATACGCATCGCATACGAGTTCTAATTGCCTATAGCAATCTAGGACAGGACTGACACGCAAAATGGATCCAAAGTGAGCGTACGGTGCGATGTCAATATACACATGAAAGATAGGCCCTGGCCCAAGCGAGTACTAACACCAGTGTAGGACATGATATTTTTTCACATTTGCCGCACTTTTAAATTAATTATTATAATTTTTTAATGTGTTTGGTATTTTAAATTACTTGATATTTTTATTTTTAATGTGTTTTATAATTTTTTAACCTCACTCTTTGACACACCCCGACCTAGAATGTCCACCTGGACTCCGAATCGAGCTGTGCTGACTGATACCAGGAGGGTGACGAAGCCATAAAGTGTAGTGATGTGGAAAATGTGAATAAATTTAAACCTAAAAGTGCCTAAATATAAAAGTGCGCTTGTGAGCAGGAATGAACCCAATTCACACGTGATGTGAAAGCATAAGTAAAGTATAGTAGAGTAGAATAAGAATTAGACTATCGAAGGTAATCACCAATATCAAGATTTACCAAGAATCCTCGTCGATACCAAAGCTCTGCTATTAGAACCTGGAGGAGTGAAAAATAAGGGTGAGGGGCTTAAAAATATATTTTATAAAAACCCTTTTTGAAAACATATTAACCCCTCGCCGTGAAATAAGTATAGTTTCCAAAATATACATACTACATATAGTATGAAAGTACTTACTGTTGCCTGCAATAGTTCAAGAATTCAATACGTCACAATATATTTCGTAAATAACCATCTAACGTTCGACAGTCACAATATCTCACATAAACAAACGTATCATATCGAGTGCTCATCGACATATATTGACACACGAGTTCATGCAGAGGTATTTTGACATGACTCACACCTACAATGGATCCAAAGTGAGCATATGGTGAGATGTGCACACACACGTGAAAGATTGGCCTTGGCCCCGGGCAAGTACTAACACCAGTGCAGCAATGACAAGCAGATAATGTAAATATGATCAAACCATAGTAATTCAATAATTCTAGTCAATATAATACCATTCATGACCTTAAATATCATTAAGGCATCCTCTTATAGTAATTCAACAATTCTACTCACAATTCCTGTCGTCGAGTCGAAACCGCCTCGTAGCATCGAGAGTCCTTGTGATGAGTTTTGCCTAGAAACAAAACCATTTATGTAAATATGTAACGTATAAACGTATTTCCGTACAAAGTACGGTTAATAAAGAAACTATTTTAAAAAGGTCAAATTTCGAAAAACGGAGGGCGAATTCGGATTTGGCACGTCAAGAAACCTAATAGGGGACGTTAGGTTCCTCCACGTGCCGCCACAAGATGGCTGCCTGGAAGGCCACACGCCACCATACGCGCCAAGTTAGGTCACCGAAAAGTTGGCTGGAAAAGTTGCATGTGCTCCATGCACCGGCCATGACATGCGCCCACGTGTAAGCCCAAGAAATTAGGTTTGGGTCCTAGTTGGATCTGAGTTTGGGCTTAGGTTTTAGGTTATTAGGTTAAGGCTTTGCGCCGGGTTTCAAGGATTGGGTTTGGACTAGGATTACATAGGCCCAAGGTTTTGGGTTGGGTTTAGAGTAGGGTCATGGGTCACGGGTCGAGTTAACCTGATTTCAGGCCATGGGTTCGGCTAAAATCTGGTCAATATTTCCCGAGCTCCGTTCGAGCTCGATTCTACACCATTTGTAATGATTCAAAAGCCAAAATGAAGCTTGACACTAGAAGAAGAGATTCGTACCATTTTGGAGTCGTGTCATGGCCAGAGTTGGCTAGAAATTAGCTCGAACCGACAGACCTCTCCGAAAAATATGGAAAATGCTTCCCGAGTTAAGTTTTGCGTCAAATCATGTGTACAATCCACAACTAAGCTTAGAAGTCAACCATTTTAACTAAATGAGGGGAAGGGAAAGGACTCCGAAGCTTTCCTTGGCCAGAAACCCTGAGACCTCATTAGTCTTCACGTGCACAATGACTATTTGTCTGTGCACATTGTAGAGCAAAGAGAAAGGGTGAGATCACAGAGAGGTGAGGGAGGGGAGGGGAGATCCAGATGGTGGTGATGATGGTGTGGTCTTGGTGGTTGTTGTTTGTGTATGTGTGTGGATGTGTATGTGCTCGTCAGAGATGAGAGAAGAGGGTAGAGACGAGAGAGCTAGTTCTAGAAAGAGATCACGGAAGGGGAAAGAAAAAGGGCACCAGAAATGGGGTGCCACGTGTTAGTCATGTAAAGGACCAAAGTGGAGAAATATCTCCATTTGTGAAATTACCAAAATATCCTTACGTTTCGAATTCAGTAATATCCTGTTTTTGTTCCAAATTCAAATTCACTTGAGTCCATGCGTTCCTAGCGACAAGCACTATGAGGATACACTAAAAGAATGTTTCATGCGTCTACAATCCGTTGGTCAACAAAAATCAACATCCTCGCCTCTAAGGGCATTTTCGTCTATTCATACTTTTAAAAATTTATAAAATAGTAGAATTAGAGATGAGTTGTTACAATTACTTGCTGTACATAATATACTCTAAAAGATTGGAACAACATACATGTATATAAGGAAGAAATCAAGCTAAAGTGGTTGCATAAAAGTGAATGCCTTTCTGTCACGATCGGAGTGTAATGATTCCTCTATCATACCTCCAAACTCATACTTTCCTTCCCCTTCAGTATAATACTATAATATAATACTCTTTATAAAAACACAAAGTCGAAAATATTTATATATGTATAATAACATCATACCAAAATACATATATATATATATATGGTAACGTAAAGTCAAGATAATTGTACTGAACGTATAATATTTTTCACCTACGCACTCAATGCATCTCGTACTCTGAAGATAAGTGTGTAGTATCTTTGGGGTCAAGCCCAAACAATAAATAACTAAAAATGCTAACGTAAAAAGACCTACTTGTCCACTTATTTAATGAACACAGCAAATAAGTTATCGATATTATGGTCTGCAGCCCATGATATCGACAGCTCATTTTTGTCTCGATATGTAAGCAACACATTCCCAAGGGTGCATTATAACCATCTTACCCCTCATTGGGAAGAAAAACTTGTGTGGGGCTTAGCATGCCACTGGACTTTGCTAAATGGCACTACAATCCACTCAAAAATCACCACGTGACAAGTCTAAAATATAATTTTTTTTTTCTCATTCTTTTATATTTAAAATTCTCATAATTATTTTTTCCACTAATTAATATGCATCAATTTAATGTCCCTCCCCCCCCCCCTTCTTTTTTTTTCCCAAATATTCCCTCCAGTTTATGTTGCAGGGCATGCCTGCCTTCTTTAACTTCCCAAACAATCTCATTGTGTAATATTATTTGATTTATCTCTTCGAATATGCTCTTTACGAAGACTGAACCCTTTCCTCATAGCATAAGCATTGCGTACTTGAAAGGCTTCAATGTCAGAATTCACCACCACATCTTCTTAAAACTCCATTGTCTCATCAGCAACCTACCAATTGAACAAAAAAAAAAAAAAAAAAAAAAAGACTACCACATTAATAAAATACTCATAGTAAAGAACGGAAAAAACTATTGTATAAATATGTGGGTAATTCGTATCAACATAGTAACCATAACATTGATTAACATTTGAGCCCAAATATTAGATTAACATGTTAACGAAAACAAATAAAAAATTAGGCTAACCCTAATACACCTATAGATATGGGTTATTCATGTCAAGTTCACATGATCAAATCAAGTATTGTATAAATAACGAAAAAACTTAAAGATTATTGATTGATTTCCATGACAAAAGTTGGAGAAAGTGTTTAGGGTACATAATTTTTTCTGAAGAACAGTGAGAGAAAAAAGTCGGAGAGACAAAGAAGTGGGAGAGAGAAGAAATTGAAAGAGTCCTGCAACATAAATTGGAGGGAATATTTGGGATGGATAACCGTATCTTGCCACCACTTGTCTCTTTTTTTAAAAAAAGAAAGAAAACAAAAAAAATATCCATTAGATTGATGTGTATTAATTAGTGAGAAATATAATTATGAGAATCCTAAATATAAAAGAATGGGAAAAAAAATTACATTTAAGACTTGTCACATGGCGATTTTTTAGTGGATTGTAGTGCCACTTAGCAAAGTCTAGTGGTAAACCAAGCCTCACACAAGTTTTTCTCCTCATTGGGAAATACATATAAATCGTCTGATTAGCGCCTCGACTGTGCTTCCATACTACCCTCTCAGGTGACAACGCAAATAGCACACAATTTCCCAAATTGTAATCTCGATTATTCAATTACTTGTTCGTAATACTCGTCTGTCAATCATCTACTTGTGCATAAAGTCTCCATACAACATCTTAAACAGTCACATACCCAAAATTGAAAATTTTAACCGTGGTTACACGCAAGTCTATCAGGGATAGGTGTCAATCATAACCATCCTAAAACTATAGAACGAATAAATGCAACATGTCCACTATGGTTTGGATAGTTCGTTTAGACTAGCAATTAGTCTGAGGGTGAAATGTGGCATTGGACAAAAACTTAGTACCCATGGTTTTCAAGGAGACTTCCCAAGACTTGGAAATGAAACACGTATCACGGTGAGATACAGTAGTGACATGCACACCATGTAGCCAAACAATGTAATTCATAACACCTTAGCGAGTAGTTTTATAGTGAATTTCTCTCGAATTTAGGGAAAAACTATGTCGAGAAGGCTAAAAGAACAATCAAGAATTTGAGGGTCAAACAAGTCCATCAATATAGAATACAAGGTAACTGGAATTAATGCATGAAATCTCGCTATAATGGTAGCTTCTGGAATATTCAATAACTAATGGTAAAGATTCGCTTAGCAGAGTATTTGTTAGGTGATTGAGAAATTAATGGTCACAATTGCAATTCCAATGTCAATGATTCTTCTAGACAGTTTACCTGCCTCAGAAATAGTACGAAGTGCATTAAAGTAGACATGTACCCAAAGTTAACTGGAATACCTTCCACTACAATTAGGTGAATATGGAATCATAGTTAGAGTACATACTGATCGAAACACTAGAAAATCTAATAAATTTAAGAATGCAGAATTTTACCAAATGGTCTAAAATGTTGTCCCTCTAGAATCAACGGAAGGTGAGCTGACTTGTCAAGTCGGTCGACAATCATCAGAACATCATCATAATCTCCACATGTACAAGGTAGCTCATACAGGGAGCTTATGATGATATTTCCCCATCTCTATTTGAATACAAGAAGCGATTATAATCACTCGAACGATTTCCTAATGATTGTAAGTAACGTCATATCAATACTCCTGAATTCCAACTGAAATGGAATAAGACAGGCTGAAAGTGTTCAAGGATATATATGTTTTTGCTGCGGTAATCAGTAATTACATTTGCACAACCGGGATGATATCGTAGGGATGATATCGTAGACATTGGTTTGGTATCTCTATCGTCGTTGTCAGAAATTTAGCTTTTTTCAAAAGAAGATGTATTTGAAAGATCTAAGGTTGATAAAGATTTTGGACACGTTTCTCCACAGAGAAGTGTCATCCGGTTTTCAAGTAAAGATGGTAACTCTTGGCTCTAAGTCATGAGTTAAGTGGTTCACTTCATACAGTTCCAACCGTTGGGAAACATAAGCGTTACCACGTCATGCTGCATCTACCCAGCCAAGTCATCTAAATAAAATGTCATTGTGGATCTCCAAATTATCGATGTTGTTGAACAATGTAAGAATAATGCTCGGGAAGAGACAACACGTAAGTTGTTAGAAATTTTATTCATATCTAACATCACAACTAAACTAACTTTCCTCAATCGAAAGTGAGGAAAACACTATAGCAGAAAAATCGCCAACAAATTGTTGTTAAAATCGACAAGACCAAAGATATCTCAAATTTCACAACACTTTGTGAGAATATCATTTTCTTCCACTACAACCTTTTGGGAAAAAGAAAAGAATATCATCCATTGAGATCATGTCCCCCAAGAAAAGTATCAATTTAACCTTTGAGGAACGTGGTAATAAGCTGACTGTCGATGTTTAGAAAATTTGCTCTTGTTGCTAGGGTAGATGAGAAAGTCATCGGTAAGACTACTACGAATTTGTCAAGCTATGGAAGAAAACTCGGGTTCCAAAAGTTGGTCGGGTAAACCATTAATTCGAAGTATGGGTTAACGGGTTTTAATCGTCACCCAATTGAGTTACTAAAATCTAGGTTCAACCTTTCGCCTTCACGGATAGGTTTGAGATTCCCTAGATAAGGTGCTTGGTTGGAAAAATTCCTAATCAGTAAGCTTTCACAACTAAATTTCCTCAATGTCAAAGGAGTCGTTCGAAAAGGCGCAAGGAAAACTGGTACAATACAAGAAAGTAAATCAATGGTGTACTTCATTTCACAATTTGGAAGTAAAATTTTGAGAAATGACGCTAGAGATATTAATCCTCGAAACACACCATAATACTTCCTTTCTATACGCCACATGCTAATAGGTCTTCACAGCTTTCTCGATCCTCAATTTGCTCTTATAGCGGGAAACTAATTCGTGCTTCAAACTAATATTTGGTTGTGGAAGTGATTGGAAAGATGGTTGGTTGAAGTGATTTTGGTTACCTAAGTGGAAAATATGGTTAAAACAACTACATGTTTACCATTCTCCAACAAAGTTTACTCCTAAGTTTCTAAGATTTAGTTTCTTCGACACAAGTAGTCAATATTAATCAATCTATTAGTCGCACCACTAATTTACGCATATATGATACTTTTGATATTTTTGATATTGTTTGTTACCCTAAAACTGTGAACCAACATTTTGGCATAAAGGCATCACTTCCAGATACTAGTACCTGTGTCCAATATCAAAAATCATACTGCATGAATACTGGTTGATAGCTTCTGGATATCGGACTGTATTGTCAATTAGTAACGCCACAATAGGCTGATTACAGATTAGAGCTTGCTCAGGTGGATAGTTTCGGATGACTGGTAAAGAATTGGTCCTATGAGTTAGTTTTGTTGATTCTAGCAAAATACTTGCTACACGGGGATTTCTACTAACTGTAGGTATAACAACTAATACACATGTGCCCATACCCAACGAAATGACGAGTACATCACCAAAAGAAGTTCGGGAAACTAGTATTGGCTAGAATGTCTTAAGGTCGGAAAAAGTGATGCGTGATTTATACGCACACAAATTAAACCCTCTTTTTGTCAATTGTAGTATAAGTATAAGTAGGGATCGTTCTGGACCGGGGATTAGGAGGGATTGTTAACCACTTGGATTTGACTCAGAAACGTAAAATAACAATATGAAACACTATACTAGACTCAAGGAATGCAAAACTAAACTTTAAAACACTAAAACAAACCAAAAGACTCAAACATTTCCCAAAACACTCAAAACTGCCTTAAAATCACTTTCTGGGCAGTTTTGAGCACTTTGAGTACTTTGGACGAATTTATGTAACAAATTGAATCACAAACGTAAAAACGTAATATAAAACACTAAACTAGACTCAAAGAATGTAAAACTAAACTTTAAAACACTAAAACAAACCAAAAGACTCAAACAGTACCCAAAGCACTCTAAACTGCCTTAAAAACACTTTCTGGGCAGTTTTGAGCACCTTGAGTACTTTGGACGAATTTGGGAAACAAAATGAAACAAAACACTTATAAACACAAACTAAATGTATTTCTAACTAATTTGACATTAAAGTAAAGGGGGATTTAGGTTTATACGAAATTAAACTAAAATGTACAGATTGTAAATTAAAGCAAAATGTAAATGTGAATGTGATAGAATGAATGGAATGAAGGCTAGCTAAGGGGTTCATCTCCATACATGTTATACTTGCATAATAAAATGATTTCCAATTGCATTTCAATAAATCATTAATTCTCAACACCCCAAGTTAACCGTGATGCACTAATTAACCTTCAAATCTTCCTAACGTTATTGAATTGGATGATTGCATACGACAACCCAAAACATTCCCCACAAGTCCCCTACATGATTGCATAATAGAGATACAAGCAAGAATCATTACGCTCTATGAAAATTATAAGTGTTGACGGGGCATTCGTTACTATGATTGCATGAAACTTATGCCAAGAATTCGTTTAACGCGATTGTTTATAAGCAACCTCCACTACTTGTGAATATAAGTTTGTAACTATTAGGTGAAACTCACTTATATTCTAGCGTCAAATTCATGCATGAAAATTAAGTGTGCACTCTCAATAAACATACATAAATAAGTTATCAATCAAATAGTTAAACAAATTGAATCCACAACTTATGAAACGCAATTAGAAGTAATCAAATCAAAATGCAAGCATAAACATTTATTTCGAATCCCCCCCTAGCAAAGGGGGGGTTTAGTTGAATTTAAACATTGGAATCAAAGAAACACCTAAACATTCCAACAACTCAAACTTGAATTGTATGAACGTTTAGGCCCTCTTCTCTTCCATTCCTCATTCGTACAAAACAAAGAGTATTGAAATTAAACATTGAAATCAAAGAAACACCTAAACATTCCAACAACTCAAACTTGAATTGTATGAACGTTTAGGCCCTCTTATCTTCCTCTTCGTTGTAGCACAAGGTCTAAGGATAGTTTGATGGTGTGAATGGTTTGGGGAGTGGTTGGAGTGGCTGTAATGGAGGAGAAAAGTGTTTTGGTGGCTGTTGCAAGGGTGTGGAGAGGTTTTGACGAATTTCTGGAATATGGAAGAGTGAATGAATGAGTATGAATGCAATGGATGCTTATTTATAGGTGAAATGGGGGGAACATGACAGCTAGGAGGGAATGTGGCTGCATGTGCAAGGGGACAATCTGAAAATGCATGTGAAAGCATGTGTTGGCTGCAATGATGAAATGGATGGGAGTGCATGTGGCTTAATTAATTAAAGGGAGTGCATGTGCAATGTTTTAAAGGATGGAATGCATGTGAATATGATGGAAATCTGATTTATTTGAAGATGCATGTGCAATGAAGTGGAATGACAGCTAGGTTATGATGATGAATGCATGTGGCTGATTTAATTGAATAGGAAGGCATGTGGATTTAATGGTTTAAAGGGTGAATGCATGTGGATGCATGTGTTGATGAATGGGATTGTGGAGTGGCTGGAATGATGAAAGAATAAAGGGTGCATGTGGGTTAATTAATTAAAGGGAGTGCATGTGCAATGTTGTTGTTGGTGCAATGATGGAGGAACAAGTGCATGTGAATGCATGGTGATAGCATGTGCACGGTTTTGGTTGGAATGATGGCAGATTGTGAAAACATGTGAATGCATGTGTTTGATGAATGATAAGTGGTGAATGATATGATAAGTGATAAGTGGTGAATGATAAGTGATGAATGATAAGTGGTGAATGATATGATAAGTAATGGGAGCATGTGAGGGAATGAATAATGAATGCATGTGTATGGTTTTGGGAGAAAGGTGGAGATGCACGGCATAAGGGAATTGGAAGGTTTAAATGTCCTAAAACTAAAGGGAACAAAGTTCCAACACTTTGGTCTTCAATTTCGTCCAACATTTTGGCGCCAAGCATAAGCTATCCATCCTTAGCCCAAAAGTGCTCCAAAAGTCTCCAAAATGCATCTTTTTGCTCCTTTAGCCCTTTGGACCTACAAACACACGAAAATAGCTTAAAGGACTAAAATAACTAAAGAAACATAACGTAAATGCACGAGAACAAGCCATTTAAGTCGCATGAATATGCTCCTATCAAATACCCCCACACTTATCTTTTGCTAGTCCTCGAGCAAAACAAAACAACAAAAGAACACGAAACTAGACAAAACGAACAAAACACAACCTACACCTTCCAACAATCGTCTCACGGATTTCCAATGCACATGACAAGTTAAAAATCATTAGTCCCATAGATTTTAGTCATCTTCACACTTGAATACATTCTTAATCATAGTCACCACATACTAATTCACAATTAATCATTTAAAACCATGTTTTGAATGTAGTAACATGCCTTAGAGAATTTGCTCAATTCCTTACTAGATGTACTCTCGTTTTTTTTTTACATAGATTTTCTGACTACACTCCCTACACTAGGTATATGTGTGAAGATTGATGTAAACATGTAGACGAACACTCACATATGTTATAACAAGGAAAGCATTTTCTGGAATTATTAACATGTATATATATGATCTCATGAATGGAATGCCACTACTTAGAACGAGAACCAGTGATTCCATAAGCTCATATCAATTCCAAACTCCACATTTTGAAACACATAACGATCAAGATTGAAGCATACGGGTTGAAACGGGGCTAAAGGTGTTTTGGCTAACAAAGAAGGGATATGGAAAACAAAGGTTCTTAAAGAAATAGCGAGCAAAGCATTTGAATTAACGTAGAATTCACTTTTGAATGAAAACTCAATCTTTTGAACAACAAGGGGGAACAAACTCTTTTTCCTTTCTTTCTTTTCTTTTCTGTTTTTCTTTTTCATATGTTTTTCACAATTTTTTTTTTTTCTTTTTCTTTTGACTCTCAAAACATACATAAACACTTAAGAACAAAACATTCTCTCCCCCACACTCATTTTCTTTCATAATGTACTCAAAAGGAATTCATTTAAGTCATGCTCACTATCTTTTAAGAACAAGGGTGTGGACTGTCCTATACTAGGCTAGGTGAGGATAATGTTGTTAAACAAAGAATAAAGGCTAAACAAGGCTCAACGGGGTTAAAACTTACAACAAATATGAAATATGGGAAGTAAGGCTATTTGGCTATGGTAGCAACTACACAACTTCATCTTGATATATGTTATGCAATTCAATGTCATGCTTTGAATGAAACGGATATAAGTTCTAGCATTTAGTTCTATCATGATACAATTGCATTCTAAGTAGCAACCAAGCAAGGAATAATGAGATCATGCAACAACTTTAGAAAACAAAGAATCACAGAAAATAACTCTCCAAAGAAGGTAATGGCTCGAGTCTCACAGGGTTGTAGCGTTTGTTTGAGTTCCTTCCTTCAAGCATGTTACAAAAACGAATTTTTCTTTTATGATTGCATGTGAAGTCATACATTATAACTATATCCAAGCATATACCAAGAGTAAATCAAACTTTTCTCTATGTTTATAACTCTTTTTAACAGTCATGCAATTACAAACCAAATCCTTATCATTGTGTTGGAAGGTACCCTAAGACACAAACACACAAAAACGACTCAAAACACTCTTTTTAGGCTTTTTAAAACATGTTTTTCAACTTTTTATGTGATTTTCGAAGTTATAAAACAAAACATACTAAAAACACTCTAAGACAACTTAAAAACACCTTAAAACAGCAAGGAACAACATTTGAAGTAATGGGTGATAAAATCCCACGAATTTGCATTAAATATACTTAGTTACCCCCCCACACTTAAATCAAACATTGTCCTCAATGTTTTAAGCATAGATTCACACAAAACATAAGTAAACACACAAAAAGCAACTAAACATACTAAACATGGCAGAATGTCACTTAACAAAGAGAAGAGTTTAGGGACGCAAATCTGGTTATGGAGTGTAAATTCCATCTTCTCCTTGGTAATTGCATTGAGGCATTGATCTTGGTGATTCCACAGGCTTTCTCTTGAACTGGTTTCTGCCCATCGTTGATTTTCCTTTGTGCTACTCTTGAACTGGGCAGCAGGATTCTTTTGGGTCTCCTCCACTTGTTGATTTTCCTTTGTGCTACTGGGCTGGAGGATTCTTTTGGTCTTCCCCGAAGGTCTGAGCTTACCCCTTTGGTCTGTTTCTTTGTTCAATCTTTCCAATTCGTATTGAAAAGGGTTGGAGGATAACTCAGCCTGTGTTTGTCTCCACATGCTTCAATGTATCATTTTCACTTGCCTTACTCGCTCCCCTTTGCAGAAGTGGTCCCTTCTCCGGAAGTTTATCAACCGTTGAAGATGACTACTCGAGAGCAACGCTAGGTAAGCAATCAGGAATAGATTCCAGGCAGTTGGCTCCAGATCGGAAGACTGACTCCAAGTGCCGGCTGATTGCTTCTTTTACTTTGCCATGCGAGTAAGAACAAGGACAAAGAAAAAGACAGGGAAAGAGCATGATATGAGATACTTTTGCTTTTGACCTTGATGATATGAGATACCTTTGCTTTTGAAGAAGCGGTGAATGAATCAGCATACTTCAATCCGCCGTTTCCTCCTGGGTCATCTGTACTCCAGGCATCTGGTATCATCTTTGGGGAAGAAGAAAGAATTGAGTATTTCGAAAGGCTTTGCTGGGAGTGCGCCCTCAGAGGTGAGGGAGAGTTGGGCATTTTCTTCAGGTTTGCCTTGCCATAAAAGACGAAGGTCGACATATATAGAGATAATATCAAGTGGTGGTACTGTTCTTTTACCCTTGTCGACAAATGTCTCTTCGATATCAGAACGACGCCTCTTCGATTTCTGAGCAGGCGCCCCTTCGATTTCTGAACGACGCCCCTTCTCTTTCTGAACGACACGTGGTAGTGCAGATGCGGCTCCTTTTGACAAAGCTGCACGCGTTTACTGAAAAGCAGAGAAAGCGTCGCCGAACTTTGCGCTTGTCGGCTAAAGACGTGTAGTTGCGATGATGGCCTCCACGTGTTTTCAGCTTTGTCAGAAATCTTTTGACAAAGTTGAACGCGTTTTCTGAAAAGCCGAGAACGCGTCGCCTAAATTACGCCGGAAATTCCGGTTTTTTTGAATTGGTGGACGCGTCGCCTTGGCTTTTTATAGAGCTATCGATCACCACAACAAACACACTCTGAAGAATTCCCATTCTTGAAAATCGACTACGACCCTTTGAAAATTTACTCCATCAACCCTTATCTTTGAACACCTTTGAAAAATGGCAAACTCATCGAACCTTAGCTTGGAATTGAGCCTTAGCAGTGATACGGGCGCGCCGCGTCAAGGTAACGTATGGCGCCCTTCTTTCTTATCTTCTAACGGTCTTCTTACAGGTGAAGACTCCGTGATGCAGGACGCCACAACAGCTACAATAGTAGCTAGGAACCTCCTCACTCCAAAAGATAGTAGGCTGCTGTCAGGACGGTCCGATGAGTTGGCCGTTCAAGAGTCCCTCGCACTTAGTGTTCAGTGTGCGAGTTCTGTGTCCAACATGGGCCAACGCCTGCTTGCCCGCTCCCGTCAGGTGGAATCATTGATGGCAGAGGTGGAAAGTCTTAAGCAAGAGATCCAGCAGCTTAAGTACGAGAATAGAAGTTTGCACGTGCTTGCCAACAACTATTCGACGGGCATGAAGAGGAAGCTTGATGAGCTGCAAGAGTCTGAAGGTCGGATTAACAGTGACCGTCAAAGGTTTTCGTCTTTCCTCCAGAGGCACCTTTTTCCTGGCTCATCCAGCGCTTGGCCAAGTATTGAGGCCTGGAATGCTTTAGCTCCGATGCCTCCCGCTCCGATGCCTTCCGCTCCGATGCCTTCCGCTTCGATGCCTTCCGCTTCGATGCCTTCCACTTCAAAGCCTTCCGCTTCGATGCCTTCCGCTACTATGCCTTCCGCTCCGATGCCTCGTAGTGGGGCTTCACGTAAACAACCTTTGTGAAGCTCCATCTGCTTTATTTTTCTTTTTATCTCTATTTTTTTTTTATTTTTTATTTTTTATTTTTTTTTATTTTATTCAAATCAAACGGCATGGAATTGGTCTTTGAATGGGCGGTGATACTTGAAATGATCCGGTAATAGTTTAAATTCTAGGGTGGATGCCTGAATCATTAACGACATATTAGTATAAAAGAAAATTGAAATTCGGGGAGGCGTCTTACCTTTGTGTTCCGACAAGAACTTAAGAATAAACACCCCTTCGAAAGTTATGACTTGTCCCGTGTCATAAAATCCAACTTCCTTGGGAATTGTGGTTGCAAATATGTCCTCTTTGATACCTTCATGAAATTCCCTATTTTGCACCTTTGGAAGGGGTTCCAAGATGTCTTTTTCACCTTCTTCTTCCTTGGAAGTCATGAATCTGCAAGGAATAGGGATATTTGTTGGAACGGGGTTAAAAATAATGAAATTTGGAACAACCATACCTGAATTAGATGGCATAGGAGCAATAGGTGCCTCCGGTAAAGGTGTTTCCACCCTTTCCGTGGGTTGGGTGTATTCCTCTTCCTTGTGATTTGATTTTGATGGTTGAGGGTCCGTTCCAACCTCTTTGTCACTTCTCAACATGATTTCCTTGGCAGTTTCAAATTCTCCCTTCGGATTTGCAATGGTTGAACTAGGGAGTTCGCCTTGGTCTCGAAACTGTCCTACGAACTCCGCGATCTGCCCAATTTGCATTTCCAAGTGGTCCAACCTTTTGTCTTGATTTTGGCCCTCCTTGACTTGATTTTGTGAGCCCTGCACCAAACAAATTAATTCATTAAGCTTTTGATTATAATCTATTGACGAACTTGAGTTTGGTTGGGCATATTGAATATGAGGTGGCTGCCAATATCCTTCTTGTTGAACATTTTGAGGTTCCCACCACATAGAAGTTGAATGATCACTCCAATCCGAATTGTAAGTATTGGAAAACATGTTATTCCTTGATTGAAGATCAAATATATCAATGCTTTGCATTTGGGACCTTTCCATGAGCTGTGACAAAAGAGAAGCATTATCAAGTGCCATGTTGTGCTTCTTTAGGACAAAACACAAATCAAAAACTAAAACTAAAATACATAACAGAAACTAAAACTAAAACTAATAAGAAAACGAAAATAACAATCCAAAGGATTAGCAAAGTTGCTAATCCCCGGCAACGGCGCCAAAATTTGATGCGTGATTTATACGCACACAAATTAAACCCTCTTTTTGTCAATTGTAGTATAAGTATAAGTAGGGATCGTTCTGGACCGGGGATTAGGAGGGATTGTTAACCACTTGGATTTGACTCAGAAACGTAAAATAACAATATGAAACACTATACTAGACTCAAGGAATGCAAAACTAAACTTTAAAACACTAAAACAAACCAAAAGACTCAAACATTTCCCAAAACACTCAAAACTGCCTTAAAATCACTTTCTGGGCAGTTTTGAGCACTTTGAGTACTTTGGACGAATTTATGTAACAAATTGAATCACAAACGTAAAAACGTAATATAAAACACTAAACTAGACTCAAAGAATGTAAAACTAAACTTTAAAACACTAAAACAAACCAAAAGACTCAAACAGTACCCAAAGCACTCTAAACTGCCTTAAAAACACTTTCTGGGCAGTTTTGAGCACCTTGAGTACTTTGGACGAATTTGGGAAACAAAATGAAACAAAACACTTATAAACACAAACTAAATGTATTTCTAACTAATTTGACATTAAAGTAAAGGGGGATTTAGGTTTATACGAAATTAAACTAAAATGTACAGATTGTAAATTAAAGCAAAATGTAAATGTGAATGTGATAGAATGAATGGAATGAAGGCTAGCTAAGGGGTTCATCTCCATACATGTTATACTTGCATAATAAAATGATTTCCAATTGCATTTCAATAAATCATTAATTCTCAACACCCCAAGTTAACCGTGATGCACTAATTAACCTTCAAATCTTCCTAACGTTATTGAATTGGATGATTGCATACGACAACCCAAAACATTCCCCACAAGTCCCCTACATGATTGCATAATAGAGATACAAGCAAGAATCATTACGCTCTATGAAAATTATAAGTGTTGACGGGGCATTCGTTACTATGATTGCATGAAACTTATGCCAAGAATTCGTTTAACGCGATTGTTTATAAGCAACCTCCACTACTTGTGAATATAAGTTTGTAACTATTAGGTGAAACTCACTTATATTCTAGCGTCAAATTCATGCATGAAAATTAAGTGTGCACTCTCAATAAACATACATAAATAAGTTATCAATCAAATAGTTAAACAAATTGAATCCACAACTTATGAAACGCAATTAGAAGTAATCAAATCAAAATGCAAGCATAAACATTTATTTCGAATCCCCCCCTAGCAAAGGGGGGGTTTAGTTGAATTTAAACATTGGAATCAAAGAAACACCTAAACATTCCAACAACTCAAACTTGAATTGTATGAACGTTTAGGCCCTCTTCTCTTCCATTCCTCATTCGTACAAAACAAAGAGTATTGAAATTAAACATTGAAATCAAAGAAACACCTAAACATTCCAACAACTCAAACTTGAATTGTATGAACGTTTAGGCCCTCTTATCTTCCTCTTCGTTGTAGCACAAGGTCTAAGGATAGTTTGATGGTGTGAATGGTTTGGGGAGTGGTTGGAGTGGCTGTAATGGAGGAGAAAAGTGTTTTGGTGGCTGTTGCAAGGGTGTGGAGAGGTTTTGACGAATTTCTGGAATATGGAAGAGTGAATGAATGAGTATGAATGCAATGGATGCTTATTTATAGGTGAAATGGGGGGAACATGACAGCTAGGAGGGAATGTGGCTGCATGTGCAAGGGGACAATCTGAAAATGCATGTGAAAGCATGTGTTGGCTGCAATGATGAAATGGATGGGAGTGCATGTGGCTTAATTAATTAAAGGGAGTGCATGTGCAATGTTTTAAAGGATGGAATGCATGTGAATATGATGGAAATCTGATTTATTTGAAGATGCATGTGCAATGAAGTGGAATGACAGCTAGGTTATGATGATGAATGCATGTGGCTGATTTAATTGAATAGGAAGGCATGTGGATTTAATGGTTTAAAGGGTGAATGCATGTGGATGCATGTGTTGATGAATGGGATTGTGGAGTGGCTGGAATGATGAAAGAATAAAGGGTGCATGTGGGTTAATTAATTAAAGGGAGTGCATGTGCAATGTTGTTGTTGGTGCAATGATGGAGGAACAAGTGCATGTGAATGCATGGTGATAGCATGTGCACGGTTTTGGTTGGAATGATGGCAGATTGTGAAAACATGTGAATGCATGTGTTTGATGAATGATAAGTGGTGAATGATATGATAAGTGATAAGTGGTGAATGATAAGTGATGAATGATAAGTGGTGAATGATATGATAAGTAATGGGAGCATGTGAGGGAATGAATAATGAATGCATGTGTATGGTTTTGGGAGAAAGGTGGAGATGCACGGCATAAGGGAATTGGAAGGTTTAAATGTCCTAAAACTAAAGGGAACAAAGTTCCAACACTTTGGTCTTCAATTTCGTCCAACATTTTGGCGCCAAGCATAAGCTATCCATCCTTAGCCCAAAAGTGCTCCAAAAGTCTCCAAAATGCATCTTTTTGCTCCTTTAGCCCTTTGGACCTACAAACACACGAAAATAGCTTAAAGGACTAAAATAACTAAAGAAACATAACGTAAATGCACGAGAACAAGCCATTTAAGTCGCATGAATATGCTCCTATCAAAAAGGAATTTGCTAATAATCTACCTTAGAACAGACTTAAACGGAAGTTGATCTTCCTCCTGAAGATTTGGAATGATCACTAGTGCGTTTGAAAAGATTAGTGCTATCGGGGACCAAAAGTGGTTGTCCTTTTAGATCTTCTTCTGCCGAGTGTTACCAATTTAGCATCAGGTTGTCGCTCAAGACATTTCTGGAATCTTAACGAAGTAAACTTTGTAGGAATTCTAATAGATGGTATACTAACGGATTTTGCCAAGGAATCAAAACTAGTCTTGGTTTGCTAACTCGAAAGGGTTGGTCAAGATGACAAGATAATAGTAATGGAATTGATGAGTAAAGCCTTTGGTGGTACACAATTACCGACACAATAGCCCTGCTTCAAGGCCACAAACTCGTCTCCGAATCGGGATTTTCCTTGGCAATGAAACTCTTTGTTTAAAGTCTAGAGGTGGTCGACAAAATGTTCTTCTAGAAGATTAATAAGTCATCTAAGTCACTCAAAACTTAGAAAAATTTAACACATTTTTCGTATTCGACGAGGTGACAAGATTCGGAAATTAGGCTCAACAACCGAGAATGCTTACATCACGCGTGTGATGAATGCTATACTTTCCAAACTTATGCCCTGATACCAAACTAACACACACCGACCCGGAATGTCCACATGGACTCCGAATCGAGTTGTGATGGCAGACACCATGAGGGTGACGAAGCCATAAAGTGTAGTGATGTAAAAACTGTGAATAAATTTAAAACTAAAAATGCCTAAATATAAGAGTGCACTTGTGAGCGGGAATGAACCTAATTCACACGTGATGTTAGAGCATAGTAAAGTACAGTAGTGTAGAATAAGAATTATATCATCGAAGGTAATCACCTATATCAAGATTGGCCAAGAATCCTCGTCGATATGAAAGCTCTGCTATTAGAACCTGGAGGGGCGAAAAATAAAGGTGAGTGGGCCTAAAAATAAAGTTTTATAAAAACCCTTTTCGAAAACATATTAACCCCTCGCCGTAAAACAAGTCTAGTTTCCAAAATATACATAATACGTATAGTATGAAAGTACTTACCGTAGCCTGTAATATCTCAAGAATTCAATACGTAACAATATATTTCGTAAATAACCACCTAACGTTCGATAGTCACAATATCCCACATAAAAAATCGTATCATATCGAGTGTTCATCAACATATGCTAACAAACGAGTTCATTCAAAGGTATTCTAACATGAACAAGACTAGATCTAATAATGATTTACGCTCTAGTACTACAATCACATGAAGACTGGCGATATGCGCAGGACATACGAGTCCTAATTGCCTATAGAAAACTAGGACAGGACTGGCACCTACAATGGATCCAAAGTGAGCGTATGGTGTGATGTGTACATACACGTGAAAGACTGGCCCTGGTCCTGGGTGAGTATTAACACTGATGCAACAACGACGAGCAGATAATGTAAATATGATCAAGCCACAGTAATTCAACAATTCTAGTCAATATAATACCATTCATGACCTTAAATATAATTAAGGCATCCCCTTATAGTAAGTTTACATGTGCATCATGTAAGATTATTTCATAATTTCCCAACAATAACACATTTCTTATAAATGTTAATTTAATTATGACAACTACGTAGAATATTCATTAATGAATATATATATATATATATATGTGTGTGTGGAAACTAACCAATATCTATATACTTTATAAAAGAAATGACCCACTCACAGATCATGTCATTGAGTCGAACCTGCGTTGTAGCATCGAGTCCTTGCGATGCGTTTTGCCTAGAAACGAAACCATTTATGCAAATACGTAACGTACTAACGTATAAACGTGTTTTCGTACAAAGTACGAATAAAGAAACTATTTTAAAATGGTCGATTTTCGGAAAACGGAGAGCGGATTCGGATTCGGCATGTCGAGAAACCTAAGGACAGACCTCAGGTTCCTCCACGCGCCGTTGCACGCGCTGCCACAAGGTGGCTGTCTGGAAAGTTCGCCAACGCTGCAGTGGAAAGCGGCTGAGGCGCGTGTGCTCTATGTGTCGGCCATGATGCACACCCACACGCAGGCCCAAGAAGATGTGTTTGGTCCGGGTCAGATCCGAGTTTGGGCCTAGGTTATGGGTTATTGGGTTAAGGCTTTGGGCCGGGTTTAAAGGATTGGGTTTGGACTAGGATTACATAGGCCCAAGGTTTTGGGCTAGGTTTAAAGTGGGGTCGTGGGTCACGGGTTGAGTGTACCCAGTTTCAGGCTATAGGTTTGGTCAAAATCTGGGCAATATTTCCCGAGCTCCGTTTGAGCTCAATTCTACACCATTTGTAATGATTCAAAAGTTAAAATGAAGCTTGACACTAGGAGAAGAGATTCGTAACGTTTTGGAGTTGTGTTGTAGCTGGAGTTGGCCAGAAATTAGCTCAAAAGTTGACGGACCTTGTCGGAAAATATGGCAAATGCTTCCCGAGTTGAGTTATGCGTCAAATCACGTGTACAATCCGTAACTAAGCTCAAAAGTCAACCATTTTAACTAAATGAAGGGAAAGGAAAGGACCCTGAAGCTTACCTTGGCCGGAAACCTCGAGACCTCATTGGTCTTCACGTGCACTGTGGCTGTGCACAACGCAAAGCAAAGAGAAAGGGTAAGAACGCAAAGAGGTGAGGGAGAGGGGGGATCCAAATGGTGGTGATGATGGTGTGGTCTTTGTGGTTGTTGTCTATGTATATGCTTGCCGGATATACTATAAGAATGTCAATCATGTAGAGGCCTAAAGTGAAGAAATATCTCCATTTGTGAAATGACCAAAATATCCTTACATTTTGAATTCCGTAATATTTTGTTTTTGTTCCAAATTCAAATCTGCTTGTGCCCATGCGTTCCTAGCGACTAGCACTACGAGGATATACTACAAGAATGTTTCATACATCTTACAATCCATTGGTCAACGAAAATCAACATCCTTGCCTATAAGGGCATTTTCGTCAATTCATACTTTTAAAAATTTATAAAATCGTAGAATTAGGGACGAGTTGTCACACTCTTTACCTATAGTCTATTATAAAAATAAGTAAATAAATAAAACTTAAATTTTTAAAATTTATTATAATAATAATAATAATACAATAATACATATTTAATACACAATATATACATATACACTATGGCTATTGTATTTTATACTAAGTATTTTTAGTACTTTAAAAAAAATAAAATCATTAAAGTAACTTTTTTCTTAACGTGCCGAAACAGGTTACCCGCATGTCATCCTCGTATAAACTTGTTAAGTATCCGTTATTAACGGGTTCTTATCGTGTGAACCGATAACGACCCTATTAGTTATCGTGTTGACTCGAAACTTGTTATTTTTGTGTCATTTACGAGTCGTGTAAGAAATTATCAGGTCTAGTTCAAAGACACTCAGTTCAAACTTACAGACAACTTTCTATTTTAAGTCCAAAGTGCACTTATATTGTTCAAATTTAATTATCCAAACCTAGTACTGTGGATGATATCGAAGCATAATCAATTTTAGGTGTAGGTTTTTATCTTAAAACCATGCACTAATATTATTTTCAACTTAACCAACGAGGCTCAGTATCCTAGATGGTATTGGGTATAGGATTTTATCTCAAAACCCTGATGCAATTATAAGTGAACCGCCTGGATTTAAATCTTAAGTTATTGTTTTCTCCTCTGACGTAGGACTCGCTTCACATCCTTTTAGCGTTCAAATTAGTTTTGGTGGTTGGAAACAGTAATGTTTAAGTTGGACTGTAATATACACACACTCTAAAATTACCGATGCGAGCGTGCATGCTTGTATATGTAATCAAGATTTACTTTCAAAAATATTATTGTATAATAAATATTTATTACGTATTTAAAAAAATATGTCGTTCATCGAACAGACGATCGACATGTGCTAAATTAACGGCACGAGTGAATCTCTCATGTGCTAATTAATATACCAGACGCGTGGTTGATGCGTCCGTTTCAGCAAAAGTAACCGTGGACCACCGCCGTACCACTTTGCTTTTCTCAGCTTCCCACTGCGGTATCGAGTCCTGTGAGTCCTGAGTCCTGACAGATCGAGCAGATGGGGACCCAACTCATCACCAACCGGCCTATAAAATTTAAAACCTCTGTCGCCACTTGCATGCTCTTTTGTTCTTTTCGTGATTTTGGATCGTTAATGACAACTTGACAACCGTGGGCCCCACGCTTTCCACATAAGTGCATACTGTATGATTGACAAAAATGAAGAGACATCAAGGATCTACGTCGACGCAAATAAGATCTTTGCATGAAAGTGATAAATAATATTATGCAAGATTTGGGTTTACAGGTTTTTGTAATGCTCAAAATATCGCTAGGCAGTAGGTGGGTGGAAAAAAGAGGCCTAGTGCACAAGGTGTTTTTACTTTATTTAATTTTTGTTCTTATTTGTGTAAAAAATTAAATTTATTATTAAAGATGAAAAATGAAAAGATATAAATAGTTCTATATAATATATTTATTTTTAAAAATTAAGTAAAATTATTTAAGAGAGAGAAGTAGCAATGAATAGAAAATAAAATAAAACTAAATGAAAAACTAGTTATTTACGTGACAGTCCGTCCCGAATTATTTGTACCGTAGGTGTGAAAAGACGATTTTCCTCCTGAACGTTAATTGGCGTTGTAAAGTGTTGTTTGTTTTGTTTTCGTTGGTGGGCTGCCATCTGGACCATACACTCACACACACCCATCTCCTTCTTTCCCGTGACTCTCTCTCTCTCTTCTCTCTCTCTCGGATTTCTTCCATTCCTTTGCAAGTGTACAGACAAACTTCGAAGCCAACTTTCCATGCACGGATCGAAGGTTTGAAGGTTGGTTTTGGACTCCTAGCAAGCCCAGGAACTCATCCATACCAATTTTAGGACGTGAGACCTTCGAAAACCTGAGAACCCGAGAACCCAGTTTTCATGCATCGTTCATGCACTTGTGATCGTGGAGGTTTCATCGAGTTTTGAGGTCGTAGGGAGCTTTAAAGCCTTCTCACGAAGCTCGGGGAACAAGTTTGAAGGATTTTGGATGTCAGGATAACAAGTTCTAAGGTTGGCCGGATTTTGTGGAATTTCTCCGGCGAGTTTCTGTTGGTTTTAGGTCCCCAAAGTGGTAAGGTTTTGTTCTACTCGTTGTAAGCTTCATTTTGGTTCAAATTTCATGGAATTTGGTTGAGAAATGAAGAAGATATGAAGTTTTGAAAAATTTCCCAGTTTTCGGCGACGCAAACGACGGTCAATGGTGGCTCCGGCGAGGATCACCGGAGAAGACGAAGAATATTCTGTCAACTCTGACGGAATATTCCTAATGGCAGTTAACAACGTCAGTTTAGTTTTAACGGTATATTCCATTCTTGGACAGAATATTCCCTAACGCCGTTAAGGTCTCCGTCAGTGTGCTTGGCACGTGCCCACGCGTGGCTAGCGCGTGGAAGGTCGGGAAATTATTTTAAAAGTATGGGGATGTTCGTGAGGTTGAGTAGATCATGTTGGTATATTCAAAGACCCTAATTGAGCAATGTATGAGAAGTTATTACCTAAGGTTGGTTATGTGCATTAAATTGATGGCTTTATAGTTGTTTTGCATATAGGTGAGGACTATCCAGATGACGAGCGCAGCCATGCAAGGCTTGGGGCTTACGACCCTTTTACGTATCAATGAGTGGGCTTTTGTTTTCAGTATATATATATATATATTATGATTGGTATCTTTCCAGAAATTACGCTTTAATGATTTTATAATCGAAATGGTTTATAATTGAAATGCCATGTCGAATATCATTGTTATTATTATTGTGATTGTGTTGGTTATGCTTTGATGCCGCGGACGTTCAGGTAAGTCAGATAAGTATGTTGTTAGTGATAGATGTGGCGTTGATGAAATTGAGTTATAACTTATATTCCTGCACCTTGGTGATTGTGCTCCACCAGAGTAGGGCCTAGCCTTCACGTGATCGTTCACTTCCCGCACCGTACGCTCACCTTGGATCCAAGGCAGGTGCCAACCTGTCGTACAGACCACTATAGATGGTTCCGACTCGTAGGTGACTTGCGATACATCGCACAGCCTTCACGTGATCGTAGCACTGAGCGTGTTTATATGCACCAGCCTGTCGTACATACCATTATAAGTGGTTCCGACTCGTGTGTAGGATAATGGTTGAGAAGTTATAGTTTCAGCTGTATAGGTCACTTTAGGTGACTTCAGCTGACGTACTGATATTATCAGCATATTTTGATTGTTTTATCTCACCTGCTTGATGCTTATACTATTTGTTTGGATATTTTGACGCGGCATATTCTGGCATGGCATATTTGAGCTTTATCGTTTTTAGTATGATTTGATATACGAGTACGTATAATATTTTATAGAAAGTATATAGGTTTTACAGCGAGGGGTTATAACTTGGTATTGAAATGGTTTGGAAAACTTTGTTTTTGCCCACTCACATTTTCTGTTTTGCGCCCCTCTAGGTTTTAGGTAGCAAGGACGTGGGTGGCGAACGAGGCATTGAGGCAGTTCTGACGGAGCACCCTCCATGTAGGATTTTCTAGTTATCACTTTGTGTAGTGTTTATTTATTCTGGACTGCACCTAGGATACTTGAACTTCTACTTTGCCTTTTTCCTTCCATGTTTGTCACTATCACTCACTGATTTTTTTTATTGTAATTATTTTGTTGACTTTATTTCCTCATATTTTCACTCCTTTACTTCCGCATTGCGCACTTGGCTACGTCACCCTCACGTGACGGCCAGCACGCCCCAAATTTTGGATCGGGGTGTGTCAGTTTGGTATAGAGCCTAGGTTTGGCAGTCCTACATTATTCATGAGTATTCTAATTATTTTTGGTGTTTTCTGTCAAAACTATGCCGCCTCGTTGAGAACCACGTCGCTCAGCTGAGCCTAGTTTCCCCGATATAACTCAGTTGGGGGAAGCTATAGCTCATGCAATTTAGTCTACGCTCTGCCGTCCTCAGAGGACTCCTCTGGAAACCATGTATAATCTTAAGCTGGATAAGTTTGAGGGTCATAAAGGTTATGATAGAGCTGAGCGGTGGCTTGAGCATATTGAAAAGACTTTTCTTGTGTTGCAAAGTCAAGGGAATCTTCCTTCTGAAAGGTGGGTAGAGATGACTTCATGGTTCTTAGGTAAAGAATCGGCGTCCTGGTGGGGACAGGAGGTTCGTTATTTAACCGTAGAGGAAGCTACTGACTGGGAATTGTTTAAATGGTTGTTTCGGAAAAGGTTTGTTCCGCCAGAGTATATTGATCGCAAGAAGCAAGAATTTACTGATTTGAAGCAGGGGAAGTTGACAGCGAATGAGTATTACAGAAGATTCACTGATTTGTCCCATTATCACCTGGAAGTTGTTGCTAATCCAGTTGAGATGCTTCGTCGTTTCATATTGGTTACTAAGAAAAAAGTGGCATTCTATGGTGACCATTACTCCTTGCGATACTTATTAGGAGTTCTACTAGATTTTGTTGAAGATTGAGGATTCTGAGAATATGCCTAGTGAAAGTGAAGAAGAAGAGAATGATGGTAATCAAAAGAAAGAGGATAGTGGTAAAGGTCAAGCATCTCAGGGACCCCGGAAGATTCAGAGTTTTAAAAGAAGCGGGGCTAGCTCTAGTTCGTTTAGTGGACGCATAAGTTCTACAGGCCAACATAGATGTGGTAGGTTTGCCGGACGCCTACGTTTTCAGAGGCAGTGAGATGCTGGCGGTTCTGGTGGTTCAGGAGCTTCGTTTTGTTAGAGATGTAACAGCCGACACTTTGGCGAGTGCAGATAGAGCAGTCGAGGATGTTTTACTTGTGGACAGGTCGGACATCGGGCAGCAAATTGTCCACAGGGTCAGTAGAGGCCCCAAATGCCTTCCTTACCACCACCAGTTCCTAGTCAGTAGGCTCCAGCACCGAGCGATTATGGGCAGACAGGTCATGGGGGTGCTTACCATTACCAAGGAGATGTTGCCCCTTATTCAGCAGTGCCATACCCTTATCCTCAGGATCCGTATTATCCAAGTGGCTACCAGAGCGGATATTAGCAGTACCCTGAAAGGTATACCCCATATCCTCCTTATCCAGCCGACGAATCACAGTGGTATTCAAGAGTACAGTCTCAGCAGAGAGAGGGTGCTTCTAGCAGCCTCAGGGCCGTATTCATAACCTCACAGTGCAAGATGCCCAGAACAACACAGATTTGATCATGGGTACGTTAAATATCCTTGGTCACTTTGCTAGAGTGTTGATTGATTGTGGTGCTACTTATTCGGTTATTTCTCATACATTTGCTCAATTGACACAAGATAATCTCACACCTCTCGGGTTTGAGTTAGAGTTTTGGATGCCTAGATGAGAGACGTGTCAGGTGGGCTGGATGTACTCAGGGTGCCCAATGTTAGTGGAGGATGAGGTTATGCCAGCTAACCTCATTCCGTTGGATATTGTTGAGTTTGATGTCATTTAGGGCACTGATTGGCTACACTTTAATCGAGCCAATATTGATTGTTATGAGAAGAAAGTTACATTTCATCGCCCGGGACTACCTATGGTTACGTTTGTTGGCGAGCGTAGCGGCGTGAGACACGGCATTATTTCGGCAGTGAGAGCCAAGAAGTTGCTACAGAAGGGTTGTCAGGTATATTTGGCACATATTGTACTGAATGATAACGTTTCTAGCCATGTAAAGGACATTAGAGTGGTCATACATTTTCCCGACGTATTTCCAGATGATTTACCAGGATTGCCGACTGATCGTGATGTAGAGTTCGCTATCGACTTATTGTTAGGTACAGACCCTATATCCTTGACTCTCTATCGGATGGCTCCTACTGAGTTGAGAGAGTTGAATTTCAGTTGCAAGAGTTATTAGATAAAGGTTTTATACAACCTAGTACTTCGCCTTGGGGAGCTTTAGTCTTGTTTGTGCGAGAGAAGGATGGTACCTTAAGGCTGTGTATAGACTACCGGCAGCTGAACTGGGTGACGATTAAGAACCGTTATACGTTGCCATGTATCGACGATTTGTTTGATTAGCTACGAGGAGCTTGCGTGTTTTCGAAGATCGATTTAAGGTCTGGCTATTATCACCTGAAGATTAAGAGTGAGGATGTCCCTAAGACGGCGTTTAGAAACCGTTATGGTCATTATGAGTTTTTAGTGATGCCGTTCGGGTTAACTAACGCACCTATTGCTTTTATGGATTTGATGAACCGGGTATTTAAGCAGTACTTGGACAGGTTTGTCATTGTTTTTATCGACGACATTTTGATTTATTCCAAATCCAAAGCAGATCATGCGAGACATCTTACTTTAGTGTTAAAGAAAATGAGGGAGCATCGGTTATACACTAAATTCAGTAAATGTCAGTTTTGGTTAGATCAAGTAGCGTTCTTGGGGCATGTTATCTCAGCTCAGGGTATTCAGGTGGATTCCTAGAAAATAGCAGCGGTGGAAAATTGGGAGCAGCCACGAATCGTCTCTGAAGTACGGAGTTTCCTTGGTCCGACAAGTTATTATAGACAATTTGTTCAGGATTTTTCCGTTATTACGTTACCACTTACGAGGTTAACCAGGAAAAACGTTAGATTCGAGTAGGACGATAGTTGCAAGTAGAGTTTTCAATAATTGAAGTATTGTCTCACTCATGCACCAGTATTGGCACTTCCAGATGATAGTGGTAACTTTGAGATCTACAGCGATGCATCGTTAAATGGTTTGGGCTGTGTATTAATGCAACACGCCAGGGTTATCGCTTATGCTTTGAGACAATTGAAGCCTCATGAGATGAACTATCCTACTCACGATCTTGAGCTGGTAGCGATCGTGTTTGCATTGAAGATTTGGAGACACTATCTTTATGATGAGAGATGTAAGATCTTCATAGATCACAAGAGTCTCCAGTACCTGTTTACTTAACGAGATTTGAACCTTCGCCAGCGAAGGTAGATAGAGCTGCTAAGTGATTACGACTGAACGATCGAGTATCACCCAAGACATGCAAATGTGGATGTTGATACACTTAGTCAGAAATCTCAAGGCAGAATTGATGCTTTTTATGCAAGCTGTGTTCCTCTTCTTACTGATTTGAGGTCGACCGGAGTGAAGTTAAAAGTAGAAGCTCGAGAGGAAGCTTTACTTGCTCACTTTCAAGTCAGGCCAATCTTGATTGACCGTATACTCAAGGCAAAGATAGATGATGATGAAACTTAAGAGATTACGACTGAACGATCGAGTATCACCCAAGACGTGCAAATGTGGATGCTGATGCACTTAGTCAGAAATCTCAAGGTAGAATTGATGCTTTTTAAGCAAGCCGTGTTCCTCTTCTTACTGATTTGAGGTCGATCGGAGTGAAGTTAAAAGTAGAAGCTCGAGAGAAAGCTTTACTTGCTCACTTTCAAGTCAGGCCAATCTTGATTGACCGTATACTCGAGGCAAAGATGGATGCCGATGAAACTTAAGAGTTGATTCGGCTAAGAAATAAGGGGAAAAAGAAAGACCTTCGAATTCGAGAATCAGATAACATGCTCATGCTAGAAGGTAGAATGTTTGTACCGAACAACGCGGAGTTAAAAGAGATATTTTGGATGAGGCACATGTATCGGCATATGCTATGCATCCAGGGAGCACTAAAATGTATCATACCATACGACCATTTTACTATTGGCCAGGTATGAAAAGAGAGATTGCCGAGTATGTTAGCAGATGTATTGTATGCCAGCAGGTTAAAGCCGAGAGAAAGAAACCGTTTGGACGGATGCAGCAACTTCCCGTTCCACAGTGGAAATCGAAAAATATTACCATGGATTTCATGTATAAGCTTCCCCGTACACAGAATGGTTATGATGGCGTTTGGGTAGTGGTTGATCGGCTCACCAAGTCCGTGCATTTTATTCCAGTTCAAGCGAAGTTTTCCTTGAAATGGTTAGCTGAGCTCTTTGAGTCGAAGATTGTTAAGTACCATGGTGTACCAATCAGCATCATCTCTGATCGAGATCCGAGATTTACTTCTAAATTCTGGACAGCATTTCAAGAAGCTCTTGGTTCGAGATTACTGTATAGTGTGACATATCATCCTCAAAAAGACGGGCAATCTAAGAGGACTATTCAGACACTGGATGATATGCTGAGATCCTCTGTTTTGCAGTTTGGTGATGCATGGCATAAACGTTTGAATCTGATGGAGTTTGCTTACAACAACAGCTACCATTCAAGCCTTGACATGTCCCCTTTCGAGGCATTGTATGGTAAATCCTGTCGTACGCTATTATGATGGTCAGAGGTAGGCGAAAGAGTTTTGAAGGGCCCAGAGATAGTGGATAAGGCTACCCAAAATATTCAAGTAATCAAGTCTAACCTGAAAAAGGCCCAGGATCGTCAGAAGAGCTTATAAACTTGAGTTACCTCCATAGTTGTCTCGAGTGCACGATGTATTTCACATTTTGATGCTTCGTCACTATGTCTCAGATCCATCACATGTGCTACCTCCGTAGCCATTGGAAATTAATCCTGATTTGACATACGATGAAGAGCCGTGACTATTCTAGACAGGAAAGATAAGGTTTTGAGGAACAAGACTATGTGCTTGGTGAAGATTTTATGGAGGAATCAGTTAGTGGATGAGGCTACTTGGGAGACGGATGATCAGATGAGAGATTTGTATCCCGGCTTATTTTATGATTACTAGTGGTTTGTTTTGTTGTGTAATTTCGGGGATGAAATTTTCTTAAGGTAGGTAGGTTGTGACAGCCTGTCCCAAATTATTTCTACCGTAGGTATGAAAAGATGATTTTGCCCCTGAACGTTAATTGGCGTTGTAAAGTGTTATTTGTTTTGTTTTGGTTGGTGGGCTGCCATCTGGACCACACACACATACACCCATCTTCTTCTTTCCCATGACTTTCTCTCTCTTCACTCTCTCTTGGATTTCTTCCATTCCTATGCAAGTGTATAGACAAACTTCGAAGCCAACTTTCCACGCACGGATCGAAGGTTTGAAGGTAGGTTTTGGACTCCTAGCAAGCCCAGGAACTCATCTATACCAATTTTAGGACGTGAGACCTTCGAAAACCTGAGAACCCGAGAACCCAATTTTCATGCACTGTTCATGCACTCGTGATCGCGGAGGTTTCATCGAGTTTTGAGGTCGTATGGAGCTTTAAAACCTTCTCACAAAGCTCGGGGAACAAGTTTGAAGGATTTTGGACGTGGGGATAGCGAGTTCTAAGGTTGGCCGGATTTTGTGGAATTTCTCTGGCGAGTTTCCGTTGGTTTTAGGTCCCCAAAGTGGTAAGGTTTTGTTCTACTCATTGTAAGCTTCATTTTGGTTCAAATTTCATGGAATTTGGTTGAGAAATGAAGAAGATATGAAGTTTTGAAAATTTTCCCAATTTTGGCGATGCAAACAGCGGTCGGTGGCGGCTCCGGCGAGGATCACCAGAGAAGACAAAGAATATTCCGTCAACTCTGACAGAATATTCCTAACGGCAGTTAACGGTGTCATGTTAGTTTGAACGGTATATTCCATTCTTGGATGGAATATTCCCTAACGTCGTTAGGGTCTCCGTCAGTGTGCCTGGCACGTGCCCGCGTGTGGCTGGCTCGTCTGGCCGTGCCTTGGATGGTGTGTGGATGGTTGAAAAATTATTTTAAATGTATGGGGATGTTCGTGAGGTTGGTTAAATCATGTTGGTATATTCAAACACCCTAATTGAGCAATGTATGAGAAGTTATTACCTAAGGTTGGTTATGTGCATTAAATTGATGGTTTTATAGTTGTTTGCATATAGGTGAGGACTATCCGAAAGACGAGCGCAGCCATGTGAAGATCGGGGCTTACAACCCTTCCACATATCAGTGAGTGGACTTTTGTTTTTAGTATATATATATATATATATATATATATATATATATATATATATATATATTGTGATTGGTATCTTTCCAGAAATTACGTTTTAATGATTTTATAATTGAAATGCCATATCAAATATCGTCGTTATTATTATTGTGATTGTGTTGGTTATGCTTTGGTGCCACGGACGCTCAGGTAAGTCAGGTGAGTATGTTGTTAGTGATAGATGTGGCATTGATGAGATTGAGTTATAACTTATATTCCTGCACCTCGATGATTGTGCTCCGCCAGAGTAGAGCCTAGCCTTCACATGATCGTTCACCTCCCGCACCGTACGCTCACCTTGGATCCAAGGCAGGTGCCAGCCTGTCGTACAGATCACTATAGGTGGTTCCGACTTGTAGGTGACTTGCGATACATCGCACAGCCTTCATATGATCATAGCGCTGAGCGTATTTGTATACACCAACCTGTTGTACAGACCACTATAGGTGGTTCCGATTCGTGTGCAGGATAATGGTTGAGGAGCTATAGTTTCAACCGTACAGGTCACTTTCGGTGACTCCGGCTGACGTACTGATATTATTGGCATATTTTGATTGTTTTATCTCACTTGCTTGATGCTTATACTATTTGTTTGGATATTCTGATGAGGCATATTCTGGCATGGCATATTTGAGCTTTATCGTTTTTAGTATGATTTGATATACGAGTACGTATAATATTTTCTGGAAAGTATACAGGTTTTACAGCGAAGGATTATAACTTGGTATTGAAATGGTTTGGAAAACTTTGCTTTTACCCACTCACGTTTTCTGTTTTGCGCCCCTCTAGGTTTTAGGTAGCAAGGACGTGGGTGGCGAACGAGGCATCAAGGTAGTTCTGACAGATCACCCTCCATGTAGGATTTTCTAGTTATCACTTGTGTAGTGTTTGTTTATTCTGGACTGCACCTAGGATACTTGAACTTCTACATTGCCTTTTTCCTTCCATGTTTGTCACTATCACTCACTGATCTTTTTATTGTAATTATTTTGTTGACTTTATTTCCTCATATTTTCACTCTTTTACTTCCGCATTGTGCACTTGGCTACATCACCCTCACGTGACGGCCAGCACGCCCCAAATTTTGGATCGGGGTGTGTCAATTTAAGTCTTTTTTTTTTAAATAATAAATAAAAAGTCACTTTGTGGCATGCCCGCCCAACCTGTGTAACCCTCTGAGGCACTTGCCTAGGCCCCGTGTAATAAACTATTAGATTATTTGAGCAATTATAAGTTAATCGACACATTGACTAACTGCCCAATGCCTAAACAGACTTTTAGAATCATGGATGTGGATTAAAGGCTTCACAAAGGAAATATCATAAAGTTTTTTTAAAAATAGATGATCTCAAACTAGTGGTTTCATATGAGAAGGAAGGGTCCTCCTATACATAAGTAAATTCCAGGTGATGCCTATACATTTTGTACGTGTGAACAATTTCATTTTGTTTTGTTTTTTCACTTAGGAGTGTGATTAGTTTTTAAAATTTCAAAAAGAAAAATTCAACGATGAAAATGGGATAATAATGGAGCAGTTCTTCCACTGTTCTAAAAATCCCCACCTAGGCATTAGCTAGGCGGTTGGCCACCACCTCGATTAATCCTTAGGCGTTTGATAATTAATAAAGGGCGCCTAAACCTACTTAGGTGCCCGCCTAAGTTACGATTTTCACTTACACAGAAAATACATAATTTTCATTATGCATGTTTTTTTTCCCAATAAATTGTAAGGAACTTGTTGAATACTTAGATGAACACACAATATATTTCATTATCTATTTTTTAAGTATAAGCAGATATTTATTTATAAACCGCCTATGCGCTAAACCCCAACCTACCTAGCATCTTTTAGAACCTTAGTTTCTTCTAACGTAGGTAAATATCATATTACTGTTTTGTCCTTATATTGTAACTACTGTGTATTAAAAGTTGAAAAGAGGTTGAGAAGGCGTCATTTTTGTAAGAATAGCATAGGCGTCATTTCTTAATAATAGAATGGGTAATAGTCCATGCACAAACAAAACGTGGCAAGGCAAAACGATCTCTGCGACGTTGATATATATGGATAGTGACCAGACATCAAGCCACATGTCGGCTTACATGACAAACATATACTGACACGGTAGCTACCATTCTAGAGCAAGGAAAAGGATTCTCGCCGAATACATTTTTTTAGGGATTTTGTAATCGTGTCAATTTATCAATTTATCATACATTATATGGTTAGAAATTATTTAAAATTTAAAATTCAAATATAAATAATACTTAACAAAAACTGACTTTACGATGTACGATGAACGGATACAATTACAGAATCCTTAGGAAAAAAATCGGACAAGAATCCTTTTCCCTAGAGCAAATACGTCATGTTCGTACTGTTAAATTCTTTTATGGGTAGAAATAAATAAATTAGAATATCTTATTTGAAATACAATGTTAACAAAATGATAATAAAATGTAAAATCTCTTCTCAATTTTTATTTTCAAAAATAATTTTCTTGACGCGAGTTTATTATCTAATAAAATTCTATTTTGTGTTTATTAAAATAAAATAATATAAACAAAAACTTCTATATACTTTTATTTATTAACATCGAACCGGCTCAATCAACAAGCATTGTATGGATATAAATCAAAGAATACAAAAAGGATTAGGAGGAAGGGTTCCAGAGAGGATCTATCATTATTAGTTTAACAGTGATAGTTCATTGTTATTTAGAATTTTTTTTTTGTCGATTAATATATTGACTAGTAAACACTTGGAGCATCTTCAAAAAAAATCTATAAAATTGAAAACTCTATTTTTAAGGTTAAATTTAATAAACTCATCTCCAACAGATTTTATAAAAAAAGAGTTTTCATTATAGCAACTGTTTATAAGCTAAATATTAAAAAATTAATAGAACTCCTTCAGCCAAGGGAAACGAAAGAGAAAGAATGTAGGCCTCTTTCCGAGAACCAATGGCAACGTACCTTGTGCAGATTAGAAAGATAGTTTGAGTCAGTGTATCCCATAAAGTAAGCATTTTTCCGAGAACCAAGAAGGTGCGATTCATTCTAAGATGCATAGGGACATGATAAGTCC
This sequence comes from Pyrus communis, assembly GCF_041283825.1. Lineage (NCBI taxonomy): Eukaryota > Viridiplantae > Streptophyta > Magnoliopsida > Rosales > Rosaceae > Pyrus > Pyrus communis. The sequence continues at coordinate 17,527,858 of NC_142565.1, forward strand.
AACTTTGTGGTAACGGAAAACATCTTTAACACAAATTTGGTGGTGGAATGTAGGTGCAGTGTTGCTTTATCCTAAAAGTTATTAGCACTTGAGATGTCCGATTTAGTGCATTGAATTAAGTATAACAAACGCCAACTGCACTTAGATATAGAACTATTAGCTCCATAATCTCCTCGAAGGTCTCACTTACATCTAGCGTCTATACGATCAAGGGTATACTCAAAAGTAACACTTTCCGGGTATAGTTCGACTAGTGGACTAGAATATCTTCAGAACTATGCTCAAAACTTCAGGTTGAGTTAGTGTCGAGTTTTTCCAAGATCATTCATCTCAAAGTCTAACTTCAGGTGCCAGTTTGCTTTCTCAAGCTATTCTGGAGTCTTAGTGAGATTTATGCCATTGACATAAACTGCAACTTTAGTCTCTAGCAATTTCAAATTTCGTATTCGCAGGGTATATATCCCTACTAGATCAAAATTCACTTAGACAGGTATACCACATCCGCCTAGATTGTTCTGAATTGGTTAAGTGAAAGGCTCATCTAAAATCGAGAGGGTGTTTTATGATCTAGAACTATTGAATCAGTCTATGTAATTATTTGGGAACGTAATGTAGATTTCATATCCTGATCCTAGAGATACGTTACAACCATGTTTATAATGTTGCAATGAATCACAAGGCATATGAGAGAAGCCTAGCGCCATAAGGCGGTGCTATATTGCAATATTTCATTCCTTTTACTCGACATGCATTGTTCTTTTGTTGATCAATCAGTTCTACGTTGCCGGTAATCAACAAAATGAGGTTCGATATCATTGCTTTTCATTTATGTCAATAGTTACTATATAAGTGAAACATCATCGTTGATAATCTCATTCCAATTCTATATCTCAACCAAACTAGTATCTTGGACCAAGAACTTCAAGTCGAAATCCAGATTAATCTCATGAGGTGGAAATGATTGAGACAACGATCGAGGAAGGGATTCGTTTGTGCCGTGTTCCTCCACTTTTGGGGAGGTAAATCCTTCGAACCAAGTAATTTGTTGCACTTTGAGTGAGGGCAAATTGATTGGCTAGTCACCGATGTACTGAGATCGACCACTAAGTGCAGCCACCTACTAGCAGCGTCTTATCCCTCTTAGGACAACAACATTTGTTAGATTCATCTATCCTTGCAACAATGTTTAAAGTTGGTATGAAATCTTGTTATGTTTGCTAGATTAGAGAAAGTGTCTAGTAACACTCTGATGATCTAGAACAAGGATCGAGATGAGACGTAGTGGGGACTTCCACAATAATTCGCTCAGTTCTTTAGGAACGTTGACATTCTTATCTTCCCCTAATGGTGGGAAGACTATCTCATTGAAGTGAGAATCTACTAATTAAGAAGTAAAAAGGTCACTTACAAGGGCGTAGGAGAATCATAATCGACATTGATTCATACCTTTTTTGTGAGGACCCATAGCAATTCATTGCGGCACTGCAATTGGCACATAAAATGTAGACCCAAAGCGTGTGGGTATGAAACCTCAGGTTTGTACCCAGTTACCAATTGTAACGCCAAAAATAAGATTGGGTAGCATGACCTCAGGTGAACCAACATAACTACATGCAATATTACATAGCTCTATGCAGAAAACCGGAAGCTTGCTCAGCTCACTACCAAGTGTTTGTACGATCATTTAAAGGTATTTAATGATTGCATTCTACAACATTGTTTGGGTGTGAGCATAGGGAATTGAAAAATTAATAAAGCAATTGTTAATAGTTAAATATCAAAAAATTAATAAAACTCCTTAAGTCATAGGGAAAAGGAAGTGGTAATAATGTGATTTTTTTTTCTTTTGAAATGATTTATAATAAAATATTTAAAATTCGTTGAAATAGAAATCGTTATTGGAGATGACAAGTTAAAGAGAATAGATAAAAAAAAAAAAAATTTAAGACTATTTACCTGCTAAATTAGCAAATTTTTTTCAACAAAATTGTCAAAGATACTCTTGTGTCAAAACAACTAATGAGAGCGGTTAAGGACACTTCAAACGCAAAAATATATAAGACAAAATGTCTTCTTTTTTTTCCTGTTACAACAAAATGCCTTTTCTGAAATGTCAATAAATTCAAGCTTCTTTTATATTACAAAAAATGGAGAAATTTTGTCAATTATTTTCGTCCACAAGACACAACTTATTTGTTGATAGAACGAAATAAAAAGTTAGCGTACCTGAGCGAAAATGTTTCCATAAATATTAGTCTAGTCGTTATACGTCGAAAAAAAAAGCCAAAAATAATAAGGGCACTTGAATTCAACTTTTTAAACTCAAAAACAATTTTTAAGTTTTAAGCCTTAAAAGCTTGTTTGGTAGGACTATTTTCAAAAACTAAACTCAAGACTAACTAAAAAATATAGTCTATTATCTAAAACCATAAAAAGTGAGTTTTTAGAGTTTTTAAACTTGAACTCACTCATTTCTTTTCTCTCTCTCCTCCACTCTCAATCCAAATCTATCTCTCTATCTTTTCTTCTTTCTCTCCCCTCTTTTTATTTTTTTATTTTTTATTTTTATTTTTTTACCTTTTTCGTCTCTCCTCCAATCCGCTCTCTTCATTCTATCGGTTCTTTCTCTCACTTCTCTTCCTCTCTATCTCATTTGGTCCTCTCTCTTCTTTCTCTTTCCTTCAATCATCTCTTACTTTCTTTCCTTCTCTCTCTTGTTTCTCCCTCTTATGCGACTCCCTTTTTTTAGATCTCTTTGTCTAGTTTAAGTTGTAAGATTTAAAATTTTTAAATTACAAACCAATCAAGTTTTTGAGTCTTAAAGAAAATTGTTTTCAAGAAATGTTCGTAAGAAATGTTTTGAGAAATGATAAAAGTTTTCAAATAGGATACCAACTGGACCTAAATGTTCCGAGTAAGGGTTAACGTTAGTTTTTGTCTTCCCTTAACTTGTGTGGATGGTAGAGATGCACGTACGTACCTGGGATTTAGATGGCCTTTATTAGACGGACAGGACGACGTGTTTGGAAGCAAGCAAACGCAGACGTACATAGCATCAAACTAAAAATTAAGGGATGGAAGAGCGTAATTCGTTGGGAGTAGTGAGAAAAGGTGCATGGACTAAAGAGGAAGACGATCTTCTCCGGCACTTCGTTCAACAGCATGGTGAAGGAAAATGGCATCCGGTTCCTCTCAAAGCAGGTAATTATCAAACAACACATATATTCAAGTGTAAGTAATCTATTGAGAGAGTCAGCTAGCTTATTTAGATTCATAGTCCAACATCATACGGATGTGTTTCACGATATATATATATATATAATAGAGAGATAGAGAGGGTTTTAGGGTTTTAATTTGCAGCATGTAAGTGAATGTAAGTTTGTTTGCAGGTTTAAACAGATGCAGGAAAAGCTGCAGACTGAGGTGGTTGAACTACTTGAAGCCAAGTATCAAAAGAGGAGACTTTGGAGAGGATGAAATAGATCTAATGATCAGACTTCGCAAACTAGTAGGAAACAGGCAAGTCATGCAATATTACATATATATTTTAGAAGATTTGGATTGAAAATAACGGTTGGAGAATAGAGTTCTACGTCGGAAATATAACAAAACATCTACAATTCAAAATTACATATATATTTTAGAAGATTTGGATTGAAAATAACGGTTGGAGAATAGAGTTCTACATCAGAAATATAACCAAACATCTACAATTTACATATGCAAGATTCAACTCTTAATATCACCAAGGCCTTACTAATAGATGTTAAGTTGTGGACAATATCGATGATATTATTGGTGTGCTCAAATTTGTTTCCTTAAGTTGGGCTTTCAAAAAGTTATGATTGCTCCAACTTATGAAATGAATGACTTGGGCTTTATTGGCTCTGGTGAATGAATACATAGAATGATTTTCTAATTTTTCTCCACGTATGTACACAATTTAGGTGGTCAATGATTGCCGGAAGACTTCCAGGAAGAACAGCAAACGATGTGAAAAATTACTGGAGTACTCGATTAAGGAGGAAGAAGTCGGCTTCATGTGACAAGTTGAAAAGTCATAAACCCCTACAACAAGTAGCTAAAGTAGAAACAACAAAGACCGACGTAATACGACCTCGACCACGAACCTTCTCCAAAAACTTGAATTATTTGAGCAGTAAATTAGCTGCAACTAATTCTAATTTACAACAGCATAATAATCTAGTGTTATTACAAGAGCCATTGGCAGTGACTTCATCATCAACACCTATAGAGATTAATGGAATTAGTGAAACCTTGTTAGGTGATGATAACAAAGACAGTAGTAGTACTGTTGAAAGAGCACTATTATTGTCTGGTTTGCAGTTAGAGGAGGAACATGATCTCTTCACAAACTTTTGGATTGAAGAAGATGATGTTATGGCCCATACAACATCAATAACAAGAAGAATAGGTGCCAATTGTAGTACTACTCAACAGGAAGAAGGTTTGATGAGTAGGAGGGACTACTTCTTCTCCTTTGATGACATGGATATTTGGAACAACTCAAAAGCATGTATTTGAACTAAAGCAATTTGTATATGGCTTTCTTTTTTTTTTTTTCCTGCTTTTTTTTTTTTTTTTTCTCTTTTTTTAATTTTTATTGTAGTATGTTGGGTACTATCATTTTTTAGTATGGTTGTTGAATAAATAATAATTAATCTAATATAATTTGTTTTCCTTATTGTAGTATGTTACGTATTATAATTTTTAGAATAATACTGTATATTCCTAGGGAATGAGTTCATTCTCCTTCATGGAAATAAAGTATTTTTACTTTAGAAATTTTAAAATCGGAACCATCTAATATCTTAACCGTCATTTGAAGATCATCTATACAAAAAATCATTTGAAACAGCGATCGTTTAGTCATCCAAAAATATCAAGTAAATGGACAGTTCGTCATTATTACTTGGTAATTATACCACTGATTTATTTGATACATCTGAATGACCCAATGATCTCTGATTCAAATTATTTTTTTGTAGGAATGATCTTCAAATGAGGATGAAGATATTGAACATATATATGGTTTTGATTATGAAACTTGTATGGTGAAGATACATTGTTTGCAAGTGAGGGAATGAACTCATCCCACAAAGGGGCTCCAAAAGGGAAATGCAAGTATTATTCCATTTTTTTTTTTTTAGTTTAGGATATGCTTGTGTTCCCCCATAGGGAAATGCACATATCCTTCATTTGAATAACATATATTCACCATATAAATTTCATAATTGAAACCGTTTAGTTTTTTTTTACTGCACAAAGTGACAATAGAAAGTGTCAAGTTTGTGACCTTCGCTAGGTTGCTCTGGTCATTAGTGTGGATAAGTATGTAAATGAATAGAGACAGGGAAGTAAATAACACAAGATGTACGTGGTTCACCCAGATTGGCTACGTCCACAGAGTAGAGGAGTTCTCATTAGTTGTGAAGGGTTTACACAAATACATAGGTTCAAGCTCTCTTTTAGTGAGTTCTAGTGAATAGTTTAGTACAAATGACATTAGAGATTATTGTGGGAGAATGATCCCCTTTTATAGAAGAGAGTTTCTAGCTTTGTTCTGACATTGACACGTGTCATGTTGTGATTGACCTCTGATATCAACACGTGTTGCACTATGATTGGCCTCTGATACCGACATGTGTCATGTTGTGATTGGCCTCCTGGTTGGAGGAAAAGTCTTGTGGGTCCTTGACGGTATGTTGTTGACCGGTGCTTAGTAGTTTCGGGATTGGTCAAGTATGGTACAAACAGTGCTCCCTTAAGTTCCCGAGTGAAGGAAGCTCCTCGGTTGGGGACTTGCAAGATCCAAGCCATTGAGTAATCACGAAACTTCCAAGTACCGAAGTGTGGTGTCGCCTTCACTTACCTTCTTTGTCCTGTAAGTAGATGTGGCATCTTCTCTTGGAAGTACTTTTCCTTCATCCAGGAGTGGTATCTTTGGTTGGCGTTGACGCACAAGGTAATCTATCATTTTCATTTGAAGCTTACTTGGAGTTTCGGGTTTGGTCAAGTGCGATACAAACCATATAGTAGGAGTCCCCCAAGTCTCTAAGCGAGGAGATCTGCCGAAGGAGGTGACAGATAAGGTAAGCAATCGAGGTTCCAAGCAATCAGTCTCAGATTGGTAGGTTGATCTTGGGTTCCTACTGATTGCACTCATTCTCCTTGTCTCTCATTCAGCAATAAAGATAAAGAGAAGAAACAGGGAGAATAGATGATATGAGGTACTCTTGTTTTTGGAGAAGATAGACGAATCGGCACATGTTTTGGTGTACTTGACTTTCCACAGGTGTATTCTTGAACTGGGTTGGAGGGTTTTCTGGTTTCCTCCAAAGGAGCGAGCCGACTCCAGAATTTGAGGGTCAAAACAAGTCCGTCAGACCTGAAGTATGTTCGATCCTAATGATATGGGATACTTTTGCTGTTTGACAAAGTAGTAGATGTGGTATGGCGAAGCTTTGTTCTTCGACGACGGTGCTAGCAAAAGGCTGTTGAGACTTCTCAATCTCTTCAATTAAAGCAATGATGCCGAGCTTGGATTTGACTTAGACTCTTCCGTCTGGATTGTGCGGTTCCACAAGAAAGGGCGTCGTGCTGTAGTGATCTGTTCTAGCTCACCGTTGAACCTTCTGCTTCAATCTTTTGTATAGCAGAAATGGTGCGCAACCTTTGCATTTAAATGGTCCTTTAAAGCACTACTTCTCAGTGACTCATCCATACTTGGCAGCTTCAGTGTAAAGAGCCAATATCGTACCAACTGTTCTGAGGTATTTGCCGAAGGAATTCATGACCTTGACAACAGTTGAGGATGAGTACTCGAGAGTAATGCTAGGCAAGCGACCAGGCAAGGGTTCTGGGCAATCAATTCTAGATCGAAAGTTTGATTTCAGGTTCCGACTGATTGCATTCTTTTTCCTTGTCCTGCAGGTAAGAGCAAGGGTAAAGGAAAAGACAAGGAAAAAGCATGATATGGGATACTCTTGCTTTCAACTTTGATGATATGAGATATTCTTGCTCTGATGTGGCTGGTTGGCATGGGTATTATTGAAGGAGAAGAAAACGGAGTATTTCGAGAGGCTAGATTGGGAGTGTTATTTCGGATGTGGGGAAGGGTTGAGCATTTTTTTTTGTTTGGCAGGTCTGCCTACCTGTGGAGGATGAAGGTCGACATATATAGGAATTGTCCCAACAGCGAGTGGTAATGCTGTTCCTTTACTCTTCTCGGTCAAAAGAATGTAGTGCTCGTTGCAAGGTTCACATGTTTTAACTTTGTCAGAGCACTTTGAAAAAGTGGTCTGTGGTATCCAGAAAGCTGATGTTGCGTGTGAGAATTGTGGACAAATTTTATCCAATGAAATCCGACTTCTCGAAGTTCGGGGAGCGATGCGTCTTCGATTTTTGAGTAGGCAATCTTGTTGGGGATATGGTTCTCAAGATTCGGAGAGCGGTGCCACTTTGATTTCTAGGCAAGCAATCCTGTTGGGAGTGTTTTCTCAGATGTGAAGAAAGGTTGGGCATTTTTGCAAGTCTGCTTTGCCATGGAGCACATAGGTTGACACACATAAAGATTTTCCAATAATCAAGCAGTGGTGCTATTCCTTTATCTTTGTGGGTAATAGTAGGGTAACTGGGCCTTCAACATTTACCTGTCTTAACTTTGTCAGAGTTCTTTGGCAAAGTTGTCCTTGGTATCCGAGGAACTGATGTCGCGTGTGGAGATTGCTAATAAATTTTAACCCAGGAAATCCGCTTCTCGAAATTTGGAGAGTGGTGCCTCTTCGATTTTTGAACAAGCAGCCCTATTGAAGATCTGGCTCTTTCTTTTATAGGAGCACCAATTAAGTTCAAGGAGTCCGTTCTGAAAGTTATTGCTTGTAGGAATTTTTCTCTTATCTTCGTACTTTTGAGACTTACTGTACTTCATTTTTTTCTTTATCTTTTCTCAGAATGTCTGGCCCCTCCGACCATCGTTTGGACTTGAATGTTGTAGAAGAGGTAGCCATGTCTCCTCAAGATAACATATGGCGTCCATCCTTCTTATCTTCTACTGGTCCCCTTACTATTGGGGACTCTATGATGAAGAATGATATGACCGTTGCGGTGGTGGTCAAGAATCTTCTTACTCCCAAAGACAACAGACTATTTTTCAAACAATCCGATGAGTTGGCTGTTAAGGATTCTCTGGCTTTCAATGTTCAATTTGCAGGTTCTATGTCTAATATGGCCCAACGCCTATTTGCTCGAACCCGCCAAGTTGAATCATTGGCGGCTGAAGTGATAAGTCTCAAACAGGAGATCAGAGGGCTTAAGCACGAGAATAGACAGTTGCACATGCTCGCACATAGCTATGCTACAACCATGAAGAGAAAGCTTGACCAATTACAGGAATCTGAGGGTCAGATTTTAAATGATCATCAGAGGTTTGTGAGTTTGTTTGTAAGGCATTTGTTGCCTTCGTCCTCTGGGACTGTATCACATACTGAAGCTCCAAATGATCAACCTCTGGTGCCTCCTCTTTCTGGGGTTCTGCCCAGTACTGAGTCTCCAAATAATCACCCTCCGGTGCCTCCTATTTCTGGGACTTTGCCGAGTGTTGAGACTTTTCCTGAGCAGCCTTTGTGAAGGCGCCCTCTTGTTTGTTTATTTTGATTCATGTGTATGCATGTATTTGTAATTTATCGAAGATATCAATAAATAAGCTTTACTTCATTCAACGTGTTGTGTTAAATACACTAAGGTATCCTTCACTAAGTTCTTTGAATTTTTTATTTTGTTGAAGTTTGAATGTTGAAACTTCGTGGGTGGGACCCTGTGGGTTGAAATAGTGCTCCCTTAATTTCTTGAGTGAGGAAAACTTCTCGGTTGGGGACTTGAAAAATCCAAGGCACTGAGTAGTTGCGAAATTTCTGAGTACCAAGGTGTAGTGGTATACGGTAGAAGTCCCCCAAGTCTCCAGTCGAGGGAGTTGACGAGGGAGGTGTCTTGCTAGTAGGCAATTTTCCAAACAAAACTTCACCATTTTCCTTTCTAAGTGGTTGCCCAAAACTCCTCATTCATATATATTTGGTATGAAAGTTGTTAGGCCCAAAGAAAGGAAGGCCTAGGCTCATCTTTCTTTCTTTCTTTCCCTTTTTTTTTTTTTTTTTTTTTTTGTGAAGATTTGATGTTGAAGTTTTGGTGGTGAAGCTTTTGTGTTGAAGCTTTGTTGGTGAAGCTTTTGTGTTGAAGCTTTGTAGGTGAAGTTTTTTGTGTTGAAGTTTTGTTGGTGAAGCTTTTGTATTGAAGCTTTGTAGGTGAAGTTTTTTGTGTTGAAGTTTTGTTGGTGAAGCTTTTGTATTGAAGCTTTGTAGGTGAAGCTCTTGTGTTGAAACTTTGTAGGTGAAGCTTTTGTGTTGAAGCTTTGTAGGTGAAGCTTTTGTGTTGAAGCTTTTGAGAATTGTAGTTGCTCTCCATTGATGAAGCTTTGTTTGATGTTGAAACTTTGTAGGTGAAGCTTTTGTGTTGAAGCTTTGTTGGGCACCATAAATTGATTTTGCTTCACACTATCTTGATCAAGAGTGTGTGAAGCTTTTGAGAATTGTAGTTACCCTTCACTTGTTGAAGCTTTTGTTGGCACCATAAATTGATTTTACTTCACACTATCTTGATCAAGAGTGTGTGAAGCTTTTTGAGAATTGTTGTTGCCCTTTACTTGTTGAAGTTTTTGTTGGCACCATAAATTGATTTTGCTTCACACTATCTTGATCAAGAGTGTGTGAAGCTTTTTGAGGTTGTTGCCCTTCACTTGTTGAAGCTTTTGTTTGCACCATAAATTGATTTTGCTTCATACTATCTTGATCAAGAGTGTGTAAGGCTTTTGACATTTGTTGAAGTTGTTGAATTTCCCAATTTCTTTTCTTCTTCTTTTTTTATTTTTTATTTTTTATTTTTGGGGAAAATTAGAAATTTGAAAATGTGGGAGAGACAACATATACCAATTTTGCTTCCACACTGTTGAGCAAGAGATTGTGATGCAAGCCCCACCTTGTAGTAATCGAAGGTTTGGATGAACCATATAAATTGAATTTACTTCAAACAGTCTTGATCAAGAGTATGTGAAGCTTTCTACGAGTTGTAGTGTTTGCATTGTTTCAGAGGAGAAATGTCTGAAGCAGATGTAAGAGGGCTGAAGAGGTTGATCTTTGTATACCATGCATTGAAGCCGTTGTTGGCTTGCAATAAGACTTTGTTGGTGACTATAACTCTTGTTAGGCATAAGTGCTCCCCTAGTTGAGTTGTAAAGCTTGAGAGTTTTTGATTATTTGTGAATACTAGGAGTTCACATATAAAAGTTGTACCACTCGTCTTCTGGTTGGTGTAATGAATGGTGAGTTGCTTTCATCACTTGGTTAGTGGTACGAATGTGAGTTCTTTTATCACCTTTCATCACATTTCATCACCTAGTTGGTGGCACGAAGATGAGTTCCTTCTTCACTTGGTTGGTGGCATGAAGGAGAGTATAGGCTGTACATTTCATCACCTCGTTGGTGGCATGAAGATGAGTTCTTTCTTCACATTTCATCACTTGGTTGGTGAGAATAAGGGCAAGGTGTCGAGGCACATTGTAGCAAGTGTCGAATGACACAAAGTGTGTTGAACCCTTTCGAAGCACATTTGGCTTATGTATGGATGTGTTGGAATGTATGATGTTTATGTATGAATGTGTTGGAATGTATGATGTTTATGTTGATTGACATGAGTGATGCTTATGAATGTTTTGCTATGCATGAAGGGATCATTTGTTTGGATATATGTCATGTTGACATATACTTATACTTTATTTCATGTTGTAAGCATTCGTGTTGAAGCTTTGAACCTGAGCGTTTCAGTGATAGGGATGTAAGGGAGTTAGGACCAAGTTGTCTAAATCACCTCTTTATTGAATTGATGCCAAATGGCCTTCATTACATAGGATGCCAAATGGCCGTAGCTCAACACTTGTACAGTGTGAGTCTACTTGTAATAGTACTTCAAGTGATCAGCGTTCCATGGATGGCCAAGGGTCTTACCATCGAAGCTCCTGAGCTTGTAAGAACCAGGGTGACTGATGCCAATAACTTCAAACGGTTTTTCTTCAATACCCAGTCCCCTACTTTGTCGCAGAGTAAGCGTGCCTTCACTCGGGACTCTGTCGCAGAGTAGTCTTTTCTTCAATACCCAGTCCCCTACTTTGAAAGAGTGAGGTTTGACTCTTGAGTCATAGTAGTTGGAGATGCGCTGCTTGTAGGCGACATTCCTCAAGTGAGCCTAGTTTCTGTGTTCCTCGACTAGATCCAAGTTGAGGGTGAGTTGTTTGTCATTTTCACTTTGCATGTAGTTCTGGACTCGAAACGTTGCTTGCTCAAGCTCAACTGGGACAACAGCCTTTATACCAAAGGCAAGTGAGAATGGATTTTCTCCTATTGAAGTCTGATATGAAGTGCGGTATGACCAAAGAACTTGGGGTACAAATTCTGGCCAACAACCTTTAGCTTTGTCCAAGCTGGTTTTCAAAGTGCGCTTGATTATTTTGTTGATGGCTTCAACTTGTCCGTTAGACTGGGGATGAGCTGGGGAGGCAAAACATAAGTTGATGTAGAACTTAGAACAGAACATCCTGAACTTCTTGTTGTCGAATTGTCGCCCATTGTCCGTGATTATCGCATTAGGAATTCCAAATCTGCAAAGGATGTTCTTCCATACGAAGTCTTCTATTTTTGCCTCAGTAATGGTTGCCAAGGGTTCTACTTCGGCCCACTTTGTGAAGTAGTCAACTGCAACGATTGCATAGCGGACCTTGCCCTTTCCTGCAGGCATTGGGCCGATCAAATCAAGTCCCTATTGGGCGAAGGGCCAAGGGCTGATCATAGGAGTAAGAGGCTTGGGAGGGGAGTGATGAATAGTTGCGTATCGTTGACACTTATCACATGAGCGGGATATTCTGATGGCATCTTGGTGGAGTGTTGGCCAATAATATCCTTGGCGAAAAGCCTTGTGTGCTAGGGATCGAGATCTAGCATGATCTCCGCAGACTCCTTCATGTATTTCTTGAAGGACAATTTTCGCTTCCGCAGGTGTGAGGCACCGTAAGTATGGTAGGTTGAAACCTCGCTTGTAGAGTTGGTTATTAATGATCAGGTAGCGGGTAGACTTGTATCAAACCTATTTAGCTTGGACTTTATCATTTGGGAGAGTGCCATGAACAAGGAATTTATAAATTGGGGTGATCTAGCTATCCCCCTGTTACAAGTTGCACACTTCTGTGACCATGGTGCTTGATGTTGCCAACAATTCGACATGAATTTTTCTCCCAATCTTGTCTTCCACTGCTGCGGCGAGGCGAGCCAAAGCATCTGCATGACTGTTTGCCGCTCGAGGGACTTGGGTGATCTGGTAGTGGAAATGCTTGAGCAAAAGTTGCGTTTGCGCAAGATACGCTGCCATGGAGTTATCCTTAGCATCAAAGTTGTTCGTAACCTGGTTAACCACCAATTGGGAGTCACTGAAGATATTAATTTGTTTAACTCCAAGGTGTTTGGCCAAACGTAAGCCTGCTAAAAGGGCCTCATACTCGGCTTCATTATTTGACGCCTTGAATTTGAAGCGGAGAGCATACTCCATTGCCACTTTGTCGAGGGTAGTCAGGACTAGTCCTGCTCCACAACCCTGTTGGTTGGATGAGCCATCAACATATAGAGTCCATACTGGGAGTGTTGGTTCTACCTTCCGGGTTTCCAGGGTTGATGAAGCCGCTGCCTCAGGTGTAGGAGAAATGTCAACGGGATAAGTGAATTTCGCAATGAAATCTGCAACTGCTTTCCCTTTTCAGTTATCTTTGGGTGGTAGGAGATGTCAAATTCTCCCAGTGCTATGGCCCATTTGATCATTCGCCCCGAAGTGTCAGGACTCTGAAGTATTTGTCGGAGGGGGTGATTGGTAAGCATGATGATGGAGTGTGCTTGGAAGTGAGGGCAAAGTTTCCGAGCAGACATGACTAATGCTAGAGCTAATTCTCAATGTTAGAGTATTGTGTCTCTGCATTGTGTAGAGCCTTGCTAGCGTAGTAGACAAGTCGTTCAATATTACCATCCCTACGAATAAGGGCGGAACTGACTGCTGAAGCTGAGACAGATAGATAGACAATTAGGGTGTCACCAACTTCAAGTTTGGAAAGCAGAGGGGCTTTACTCATGTACTACTTGAGGTTCTTAAATGCTTCGGCACATTCATCGGTCCACATAATCTACTTCTTACTTCCCTTATGTGCTTTGAAAAAATGAGCGTATTTGTCTGTAGCCTTAGAGATGAACCTGGTCAAGGCTGACACCTTGCCAGTAAGGCTTTGGATGTCTTTTGAGGTTACTGGTTCTTTCATGTCCATGATTGCTTTGATCTTCTCGTGGTTAGCTTCAATGCCTCGTTGGCTAATCATGAAGCCCAAGAATTTTCCAGAGCCCACACCGAAAGCGCATTTGTTGGGGTTCAACCTAATTCGATACTTCTTCAGGATGGAGAAGGTTTCAGACAAGTTGGCAATGTGTTGGTCAGCATGTTTGCTTTTGACTAACATATCATCAACATAAACTTCCATGTTTTTCCCAATCTATTCAGCGAACATTGAATTGACTAATCTTTGATGAGTTGCCCCTGCATTCTTTAGGCCGAATGGCATGACTTTATAACAATATAGTCATCTATCAATGGTGAAGGCCGTCTGTTCTTGGTCCGAAGGGTTCATGAGGATTTGATTGTACCCTGAGTAAGCATCCATGAAGCTGAAGAGTTCACACCCTGCTGTAAAGTCTACAAGTCTATCAATGAGAGGAATGGGAGAGCTATCCTTCGGGCATCCTTTGTTTAAGTCGGTGTAGTCGACACACATTCTCCACAAGATCTTTTGATGCAAGAGACTTTCCTTGGTTGGATTTTTTTTAACAAGGACCACATTTGCTACCCACGTTGGATAATTGACTTCACGGATGAAGCCTATGCTTTTAAGTTTTTCAACTTCTGCCTTCATTGCTTTATAACGTTCAGCATCATAAGATCTTTGCTTTTGTCTCACCGGCTTGGTTTTGGGATCAATACTCAAGCGATGACAGATGATATCAGGAGAGATGCCTGGCATGTCCTCGTATGACTAGGCAAAGACTTCGTGTTCTCTTGCAAAAAAGAGATCAATGCCAACCGAATGGGTGGTGACAAAGTGGTGCCAATCTTCACTATGCGATCTGGATAATCTTTTGAGATAGAGACGATCTCCAACTCTTCAGCAGGTTGTGTTTGCTGGGTGAAAGAGTAATCTCAATGATCGTCGGGTTGATTGTTACCACCGTGAATATTCAAGCTGGCTTTGTCCGAGCTGGTCTTGATAACTTAGTCATGTATAGAAATTGTTTCTTTGGGTACATGCAAGTGTTGTTGCTTGACTGAAGTGTTATAACATGATCGTGCACTAAGTTGATCTCCTCTGATGTAACCATTGCCATAGGGGGTTGGAAATTTCATCAACAACATATGCGTGGATACCATGGCCTTGAGATCATTAATGCCTGTGCGCTCAAAGATGACATTGTATGCGGTTGGGCAGTCGACCACTAAGAAGTTAGTGGTGATGGTGGCTGTGTACGGGCCTGTACCGATGGTGAAGGGTAAATGTACGCTCGCTAAAGGTTGCACGACATCACCAGAGAAGCTTATCAGAGGAGAAACCGAGTGATCGAGCAAGTGTTCAGCTACATTAAGTGTTTTGAAAGCTTCAGCAAACATGATATTAACCGACGCCCCCGTGTCTACTAGGATTTGTCATACATCAAAGTTGGCTATGTGAGCCTCCACAATCAGTGGGTCGTTGTGAGGATAAATGATACCTCTTTCTTCTTCAGGGTAGAAACATATTGGATCCCAGTTAGGCTTTTGATACTTGCCTCCCCTGATGTCTTCCACGTGAAACACTTGGTGGCCAGGCTTCAACATTCGTTCATTGTTTTTCATGGCCCTGTTGGAAGATTCAGATATGGGTGTGCCACCACTTATGGAATATATCACATTCACTTGGCATTGGTTGCGGTTATCCCTTGGAGGGTGAAGGAGGAACTGGTCAATTTTTCCTTCACCTGCCAAAGCTTCAATATGATCACGGAAGGTGATACATTTCTCGCCGTCATGGCCATTATACTCATGGTAACCACAAAACATGCCTGTGTTCTTCGTGGACTTGAAATCTGGCTCCCTCGGCCTTGGCTTTGGTATCAAGTGAGCTATACTAGGGTAAATGGATGTGCATGTGGTGTTCAAAGGTGTATATGTCTCATACCTCGGGGTAGGACCATTCTTGACACGTGTTTGCCCTACTGCATTGACCGCCTGGGGGCGGGTATTGTCGTGGTGATACCTTTGGTTATCGCGATAGTGCCCCTTACTCTTTTTATTAAAATGAGACTGGTGAGGATGGAAGTCTTTCTTCTTGCCCTGAGAATGATACGCCTGTTGACTTAGCGAGGTATTAGGTAGGGCAGGGGGAAGCGTCGCTGCTGTTTGGAAGGTTAAGGTCTTCTCATTCGGTTGGATTTGGCTTCCACTCCCCATTTGCTGATAAGGGATGGCTGTAGGAGGTTTCCCTTGATATGTCCTTGCCTCGGCAGAGGCATGGTTATAAGCTTGTGCCATTACCTCAGAGTAAGTTTTCCAAGTGTTAGCATTGATCATGTACTTGAAGAAATAGTCGCGTAGGCCTGCCGTGAAGGCTTTAAGGGCGGTCTTGTCATCTGCCTCAGCGCAACGAGAATACTCATGGCTGAAACAGCTGGCATACTTTCGTAGTGACTCATCCAGCTTCTGGCGAATAGTGTACAAGTCATCTGCGGAATGCAAGCGAACTGTCTGGAAGATATGTTGAAAGACAAATAGTTTCCTCAGTTCCTCAAATGAGTCTACTGTCTCAGGTGGAAGACGACAATACCAATTCAGAGCTCCGCCAGAGAGGGTAGAGGGGAAGAGAAGACATCGTTCTTCGTCAATGTGCATCTGGTATGCCTTGATGGACTTAAAGAGGTTAAGGTGCTCAATCAGGTCCTCCCTTACAGTGTAGAGTTGTAAGCCAAGCTTCTGCTTTATCTTTGCCTGGAAGGGTAAGAGGGCCAGGCCTAGGTTGGTTCCAGTTAGGTATTTCGGCCTAACATTCGGCCTTCAACTTATTTACTTCCTCAAGGAGTTGTAGGACAAGGGGGTCCTGAGTGGAGTCAGGTACTGCTGGATCCTTCTTCCGTAAGTCTCCATCTCCTCTTAGAAGTAGGAAAGCTTGGTCAAGGGCATGAGATTTTTCTTTGGACTCACCGTACTAACTTCCAGGGCGAGCCTGTCGAAACGCCCCCGAGTCCCCCGTACCTACATATTCCTCTAAGACATGTCGCTCATTCTCTAGATTGGCAATTGACTTGGGGCATGGAAGAGGACCGAACCTTTCAGAAACCCTTGGATCATTGACCTTCGAGCTTGTGTGGATGGGGTTTTCTCGACCTTGCCTCAAGAAGTCCCGGCAGTCGCGATAAACAGCTTTTGATCTTTCTACTCCTTCTGCAAGAAGGTGCCTTCCTCCACTTCTCCTGCTTCGGGTCGAAGCAGCTGGGTCGAGAGAGGTCTCATGTTGATCAACACCTCGATGAGTAACTCGCTCCCCATTAGGGATATCCATGTTGAAGGCAGGTGATCCCCCGTGTTGGGGGGCACCCAGGTAGTGGTTGACTTCCCCGGGGGTGATGAGAGACAGGGAAGTAAATAACACAAGATGTACGTGGTTCACCCAGATTGGCTACGTCCATGGAGTAGAGGAGTTCTCATTAGTTGTGAAGGGTTTACACAAATACATAGGTTCAAGCTCTCTTTTAGTGAGTTCTAGTGAATAGTTTAGTACAAATGACATTAGAGATTATTGTGGGAGAATGATCCCCTTTTATAGAATAGAGTTTCTAGCTTTGTTCTGACATTGACACGGGTTGTGTTGTGATTGGCCTCTGATATCGACACGTGTTGCGCTGTGATTGGCCTCTGATACCAACATGTGTCGTGTTGTGATTGGCCTCCTGGTTGGAGGAAAAGTCTTGTGGGTCCTTGACAGTATGCTGTTGACTGGTGCTTAGTAGTTTCGGGATTGGTCACGTATGGTACAAACATTTTTAATCTTTATTTAAAAATCATCCTTACAAAAAAAAAATAATCATTCAAACGGTAAATCGTTTAGTCATCCAAATGTATGAAACAAAGCGATGGCGTGATTACCAAGTAACATAATCATGATGGATTGTCCATTTATTTGATACATTTGGATGACTAAACGATCTTTTGATTTGAAGTAATTTTTTTAATTTCGTATAGATGATCTTCAAATAAAGGCTAAGAAATGGAATAGTTCAAATATGGAGTTTATACAGTGAATATACGTAGTTTCCAAAAGGTAATTATGGACATTCCTGAGAAAACAAGTATTATTATCTAGTTTGTTCGGAGAAAGGTTGCATACATTGATAATTTGTGTTCTATAATCATGACACACTAAACACCAATTTGGATTGGCGGAGTTATAAAAAGGGCCATTTTGATCAAGGATGCTTGGCTTTTGACTTTCTTAAACCCAAACATCTAAAAGCATCTTCAAAAGAAATGTCAAAACTGCTATATAGACATACAATAGTAATAACGACATCAAACACTTTTCAACCAAACCTTTAGTTTTTTACATGGTGCTGAGTAAATAGAAGGCAAGGCCTTCTACTATCAAATTTGACAGCAGTATCAAATTCATTTAATGATTTTTCAATAAATGTGATGCAATATATAATAAATGTTATTGTTTGTTTCAAGCATTTGATTGGTTATCTCAATAATCGAACCCCACAAGGCATGCATACAAAAATTATACAATGATATTATTATTTAGAGTAATGCTAAGGAGACTAAATTTGTAGACAAAATTTGCAAACTAAATGACGTGTCACCAATAGGAATGAGCACGTTTATCAATGCTTAAGTAATAATTCAATCATCAACTTTCATGTCATTTAGTTTACAAAATTTTATTTACAAATTTAATGTCAAATTGTATAAAATGTCAAATTATTTACCCTATTATTTAACACATGGGGTGGAGCAAAAAATTGTATAAAATGTCAAAGAAAATTGTTATTGGCACTCCAAAAATCTCATTCTACACTCCTCACAAGTGTATTTTTCTTTCCAAATATAGAAAGTTTGGAGTGTAGAATGAGATTTTTGGAGTACCAATAACAATTCCCAATGTCAAATTGCTGCATACACGAACGCATATCATTTTTGTTTTAAATTTGACACCTCCTTTGTAAATATACTCTAACTTTTAGAGATTTGATCAAACTACTTTTCTACAAATTTAATTAATTTAGAGCTCGTTTGGATGTGTTTTTAATCATTTTAAAAGCACATCCAAATGAGCCATTACTAATTAATTTTAAATTACACAAATTGTTATTATAATTAATTTACTAATTAAATATTGTTAATTTATGTCTCATTAATTCAATATATTTCAAAAGAAAAAACAATAAAACTTCTACAAAAAGAAAAAAAAAGTTGAATTGTGGGTGCAAAAAAGACCATGGTTTTTTATTAAAAAAAAAAAAATGAAACGTTGCTATTTTAAACGTACCAATGTACTTCAAATGAAATTACATGCATGCCCATATATTTAAAAAAATAGCGTACCAATAATTTGGTACATTGTTGGTACGTTATGTAATCCAAGTTTGTGTACAAATTAGTATTTTGATATTGTTAATGGTGGCCCATTTAGGCCCCCCCCAACAACAGGAGCCCAAGGTCCAAAGAGTTCGGAGAGGGCCTACCCGGGTGCTCAGGCTAACCATGACAAAAGAAAGACTACCCGATCGCGTCGAACACGTGGGCGAGTTGACAACTTTATAGCACAAATCTCTAGGGGCAGAACTACTCAAGTGCTACTCACACCATTCAGCAGCATGTATATGGCAGCAAGGGTGACAATGCTCCCAAATAGTTAGAAGTGTCAAGGAAATCTTCGTCACCCATCTCCTGTGGGAGCGCTCAGTCGGGGTCATGCTCTAGGTCATCCTCTGACCAGTATGTCATCCTCGAGCGCCTCAACCGCCTCCACATCGAAGTTTATGCTCTCATTCCCAACCGAAAGTTCACAATAGTAGTTCTCTCAGCCTTCGCTCCCAGGATCTAAGGTGGTCGACATCAAGTGATTGGTATTTACAAATAGTTTTGATCTTAGAAAAAAAGGAAAAGAAATATAGGAGTAGTTTGATAAAAGAAATTTGCTAAGTCTTAACTATTAGGGTTAAGCGGTCGGGAAGACCATAGGCCCAATCGGTTCATGACAGATAGTGCCCCGATTCATTTTATCGAATGACTCAATTATGGCAATGACAGCCAGCGACAATTAACACCAATGATGGACGGCACCTAGAAAACTGGGGAGTCATTTTAAGTTATGATCAAGTTACATCAGTTAATAACTAAGAAAAACACCAATGTGTGGGACAAACCTAGAGAAATCGATGAAGAATGCTAGAAATTGCTTGATGTAGTCCTTGAATCGTCGGAAGCAGCGGGAGAAATTTCAATAGAACTTCGTTTCAGGGAAGAATAATAAGTGAAAGACAAAATCTTTGGAGACTAGATTATATAACCTAAAGGGATTAATCTCAGCCATTAGAAAAGATGCGCCAAAAAGGTGAGATTGGGACATGTGGCATCCCGACCTGTTTGGTTCTCGAAACAAAAACAACGTGAAGAGACGTTGTGAGGCATAAGTCCACACCTACCTGCAATGGCTTTAATGCGGAGATGCCTCGATCTTTCGGTCATTTTGGCATTCACCCTATGGCCAGCCATCCTTTAGTTATTGGGCTTGCCTATTTTGTTTTAGTTGTCATACAACTTAAACATAATGAGACTTGTGGACCAAAACCCTTTTAGGCCCTGAGACCCGAAACTAACTTGAAAGCCCAATACGAACCTTTCGTATAATTAATTAATCTTGACCATTCTCACTTAAACCATTTTATTGCTTATCCATCTCATTTATATTTCTTCATTTTCATCCTTACTCGGTGTACGATCCATTAGGTTCCAATTAGCGAGGCAGTGGGCGATTGTTACTTTTAACGATCGATTGTGAATTGAAACTACATTTCAATTCTCCCTTTGATGAATATTAGTGTTTGCTAATCTTCAAGGCTTCCACAAACCATGAGTGACATCTAGCAGTATGTCATGGCTACCCAAGCTAAGTAGAAGTGGTTGGAGAACCTATCCAGTTACAATTACAATGCAATACGGTCATTCTCTAATACAATACTCTTAATCACATTGTTTGAATAATAGTTTGTTTCATGTCTACTATTCAATGTGATACTTCTCTATATGATTCAGTTGAATATGATTTGGAACAAACTTCCTAAGTCATATTCGTATGCTTTGGCCAAAGACTCCCGAATCATATCTCAGAGTATTCTCCCTCCACAATGGATGGTTAGAAATCCCTTGTTGTGAATTCATATGCCTACATGACTAGATAGCTTGACCCCAACAATGTTGTGGACACTCTCAATGGAATGCCTTTGACATGATCGAAGATCAAGGACCTAACCATTAGACATTTATGATGCCTTAGATCAAAGGATTACTTTGCATATTGCAACTTACATGTTCTTACATGATATGTATGTTCGAACTCTCTTTTGATCATAGTTCAATGTACTCGATTACCATTTTGAGCACCTATGTGTTTGTCTCAGTGTCCAACACTAAATGACTTGAAACTAGTCATACTCACGCTTGAGTTAACATAACACATACTAACCTTAGCGGATTGTCAATGCCCAATTGGCAATCTTATGGCTAGGAACATTTTAGGAATGAACATAAGAGAAAGGTCTCGTTAATGTAACTTACTTAGATCATTTCTCTCTTAGATTAAATACATTCCTTGGATTCCCTTATTGCTTAAACACATAATACAATAAATAGTGATTAACAATAAGCTTTGCCATTCATTAAACATATAATAGTTTAACACAATAAGTATTCCAAAAGCTATTACATCAAATGAGTGGCTTTGGGGGGCATACTTCCAACAATTTGATGTTGCGTAGATTATAGAAACATTAATGAAGCAACGCCTAAAGATGAATACTCTATGCCCATAGCTAACATATCCATTAATGCAGTCACAAAACACAAAGTATTATCTTTTATGGATGGAAATACTGGATATAATCATATAAAAATAGATAAAGAGGACATACATAAGACGTCATTCAGATGTCCTGGACATGTAGGGGTTTATGAATATGTTGTGATGCCCTTTGGATTGAAGAATACTGTTGCTACATATCAAAGGGCAATGAATGCTATCTTTTATGACCTCATCGGGCATAGCATAGAGGTATACATTGATGACATTGTGGTGAAGTCTAAAACTGAGCAGCAACACTTAGAAGATCTTAGACAAGTTTTACTAAGAATGAGATCCCACAAATTGAAAATGAATCCTAGAAAACGTGCCTTTGGAGTCAGATCAGCCCACTTTTTGGGGTTATTAGTGAAGGAAGATTTGTGAAAAACAAGTTCATTTGAGCAACATCAACAACATGCAATTAACAATTAAAAGGTGGAATCATGTTTATATGCACTCAAAAACAAAACTTAACCCATGAACTTCAAAGCCTAGTAGATAGGTGAACCAAGACTCAACTCAAAACAAAGTGAGTTGATAAATCAATACCTTTGTAGATTCCTCTTTGCATAAGCAAAGGCTAATCACCCAAAGAGAGGGCCTTCATTCCTTGCATCTTAGATCCATGGATTTGGATGGATGAAAAGGTTTCTCCAAGTTCCCAAAATTGAGAACCTCTAAGTCTCCACACCAAGGCATATTGTAGAAGAAATGAGTGACCTTGGAGGAGTTTGATTGCTAGATGATCCCTCCAAGGTGGCCGGCCTCTTTGAGAGCAAAGGGAGGTTTGTGTTCTCATCTTTACTCCTAAGAAGACCCTTAGGATGAAATGGCTATAAAGATGTCTTTATACCACCTCACAATGGAGTGGCAAACTTGCAATTAAGCCAAGTTCACTACCCTCCTCTAAATGGCCGGCCTAAGGGGATTTATTGGGCTATTTGGGCCTTTGTGAATCATTATTCATTAAGTTGTCATACAACTTAAGTCAATGGACTTGACGTTCGAAGCCCATTGGGCCTTAAGGTCCAAAACTATCCCGAGGTCTTTAACGAATTTATTCGTTTGATTAATTAACATATTAATTAATCCTTGCCATAAATAATTAAACCATTTAATTATTCTTACTCATCTCCTTTGAATCTTCAATCTCTACCTTACACGGTGTACGATCCATTAGGTTCCTTTTAGCGAGGCAGTGGGCGATTCAAACTCTTTCAAATCGATTGTGAATTGAAACTTACTTTCAATTCTCCCGTTAGTGATAATACACTTTTAGGGCTTCCACAAACCATGGTTGACGCCTAGCAGCATGTCATGGTTACCCAAGCTAATCAGAAGAGGTGGAGAACCTATTCAGTTTTAGGATTACAAATGCAATACGGTCTTTCTCTAATACAATACTCTTGACCACATTGTTTGGTTTGATAGTTTATTCATGTCTACTATCCAATGTGAGTCTTGTGCTTATATGATTACCTTGAATGTGATTTGGAACACATTCCTAAATCTCATTCATACTTTGGCCAAAGATTCTTAATCATATCATAGAGTATTCTCCCTCAAACAGTTTGAAGGTTAGAGATCCCTTGTTGCGCATTCACTTGCCTCCATGGCTAAGTGGCTTAACCCCAACGATGTCGTGGACACCCTCCTGATGGAGTGACTTTGACATAATCAAAGATTAAGAACCTAACCACAAGACAACTGTGATGCCTCAGGTCAAAAGACTAATTTGCATTATCCCAACCATGAGTTCTCATGTGACATGAATATGAGAACTCTTCGTTGATCGTGTTCAGTGAACTCATTCTCTATTGAGCACCTACGTACTTGTCTTGATGTTACACACACCAATGACTCGAGACTAGTCACTCTCCCTGAGAGAAGACATAGCACGTACTGATCTTAACGGACTGTCAATGCCCAATTGACAATCCTATGATCAGGAACGTTTAGGATGTGTCAACGAAAGAATGGTCTCATGAATCTAACTTCTTTAGATCGCATTCTTCCAATCACATATCCCTTGGACTTATCGTTTAAGCATATAACATTTATATGAGACGGCTCAAACAATAATCTTTGCCCTTTACATTTAAACTACATTAGTTTAACATTGTGAAATGTCCGTAAAGTGTCATCATATGATTGGTTTTAGGGCACATTTCCAACAATTGGTTCATCAAAGAGGTGTGGAAGTAGACAAGAATAAAGCTAAAGCCATAATAGAGTCACATGCACCTACCAACAAAGTATAATTGCAAAGACTGCTGGGAAAGATTAATTTCTTGAGGAGATTCATTGCTAACCTAGCTGGTAAGATCCAACCCATGTCTCATTTGCTAAGGTTAAAGAATCAAGACAAGTTTGAGTTGGGCCCTCAGCATCAAGAAGCCTTTGATAAAGTGAAAGCTTACATGGCATCTGTTCTAGTGCTTATGCCTCCCCATAGGGAGAAACCTTTAAAGCTACATCTCAGCATTTGAGAAGTCCATATGGAGTTTATTAGCTCAAAATAATGAAAGAGGGAAAGAACAAGCAGTGTACTATCTCAATAGAATCCTTACTAAGGTAGAAACAAGATACACCTTGTTGAAAAGCTATGTTTGACTTTGTATTTCACTGCTCACATGTTGAGAAATTACATGTTGCCTTGTCACACTCATATAATTACTAAGACTGATGTGATCAAATACATGTTGTCCAAATCTATGTTGACTTGGAGAATTGGGAAGTGGATTCTGACATTATTAGAGTTTAGTTTCTAATATGTGCCTCAAAGGGCTGTAAAAGGGACAAGCAATTACAGACTTCTTGACAGAACACCAAGAACCAGAAGAGGAGTTTATCAATATTCTCGGTACTTTGAAAGTTGCAAGTGTATGGTTTCCACCAAGAGAATGCAGCTCAGGCAAATAGGCTTGGGTCTAGCAAGAGATAAAAAGAATATCCGACCTCTGGATCACTCCATGTAAGTTATATTTTGATGAATCATGCACACAGTGGGCTGTAGGCGCAGAGGGAGTCATCGTCAATCCACAAGGGGCTCACCATTGTTATTCATTTCTCTTGAATTATGATGGTATCACCAACAATAGAGCTGAATACGAAGCATTAATCATTGGTTTAGAGATTATGATAAAATTAAAGGCAAAAGAACTAGAGGTCTTTGGAGACTTAGAGTTAGTGATTAATCAATTAAATGGAGAGTACAAGTGCAAACATATCATAATGCCAGGATATTATATGGTTATCACTCAATTGTTGGCATATTGGGGAAGTGAAGTCACAATTAATCATATTCCCAGGGAGTTGAATTTGGCTGCAAATGAGATGGCACAACTAGCTTATGGAGCGCAGGACCAGGGAAAAACACTTGAGATAAAAGTGAAAATACAGACAATAAGGCTTCCTTTTATCTTTAAAAGAGAATTCAGCTTGGACGTAATGACAGATTAGCCCGAGATAAAAGACTAAAAGTCTCCTATTTTTTAGTACCTAAAAGATCATTCTCTCCCTATGTGCAAAAGGACCAGATAACAGTCAACTAAGTTTGTTTTGTGGGAAGAGATTTTGTTGAGAAAACCCCCAAATGGGCTTCTGCTGAAATGCTTGGTTATGGAAGAGTCAATGAAAGTAATGGCTGAGGTACATAAGGGAATTTGTGGAGCTCACCAAGCAGGAACAAAGATGAGATGGTTGCTAAGAAGATATGGTTACTTCTGGCCCGATATGAAGAAAGACTGCAAGGCTTATGCTAAAAGATGTGAAGAATGCCAAAGGCATGATCCTTTGTAGCACACTTCACCCGTACCTCTAAACCTGATTGTAAAGCCATGGCCTATTAAAGGGTAGGCTATGGGCTTCATCGGGTAAATATATCCAGCTTTCAGCAAAAAGCACACCTTTATAATTGTGGCAACTGATTACTTTACCAAATGAGTGGAAGCTTTAGCAGTAAAGACTATCAATTCAACCACTATCAAGAGGTTTATTGAGACTAAGATACTACATAGGTATGGTGTACCCAAAGTCATTGTTACAGATAGAGGACCATTATATGTTTCCAAAGATGTTGAGGAGTTTGTAAAAAATTTCAAGATAAAGATGATCCAGTCTAGCCCTTATTACCCCTAATCTAATTGTCAAGCAGAAGCCAGCAACAAAATTTTGATTAATATCATCAAAAGAATGGTAGCGGACAACCCATAAAAATGGCATGAAAAGTTAGGAGATACTCGTTGGGCTTACAAAACTTCAAAAAGGGCAAGAACTAGAACTACCCCTTATGGATTAACATTCGAGCAAGGTGCAATGCTTCCTATGGAAATCAATGTGAGCTCCTTGAGAATACAGAACCAATTTGATCTACACAATGATGAGTTCATGCAAGCCATGTGTCAAGGGAGAGATGATTTGGATGTCGCCCGCATTGAGGCTCTAAACAAGATTTAAGAAGGAAAAAAAGTTATTGCCCAATCTTATAATAAAAGGGTAAAATTGAAGTTTTTTTAAGAAGGAGAGTTGGTATGGAAAACAGTTCTACCATTAGGAACTCAAGTTAGAGGATTTGGAAAATGGAGTCCTACTTGGGAATGCCCCTTTATAATTATCAAAGCATTAGATAATGGGGCATATAAAGAGGTTCTTAGAAACACCCAATCAATACTAAATTCTTAAATAAGTATCACCTAACTCTGTGGGATGCAAGAGACTGTTATATTAATGAAATTTGATACTTATGGTTGTTTTATGGAATTCTTTGTATATTAAGAGAAGTTACTTTTGGAAATTATGAATAAGCAAATAAGGTAGTAAGACAAGGAAAAATCTTTTTATTCAGTAATCATGAAAATACAAAAGTCCTAAAGATTACAAGTTTACATCCTTAGCCAGAGCAGCTATCCTAGAATGATAAGTCTCCATTATAGTAAAAATGCGACGTGGTTCATCTAAAGCTATGTTGTTCTTGGCTAGCTGAGCTTCTAATCCTTCCACCTTTTCAATGTTCTTATATAGTTTGCTGGAAAGGATCATTTGCTCAGCCTTCAAAGTAGAAAGTTGTTCCTCCAACTTCTGAATCTCTGTGGCCACCACTATGATCTTATCTTTCATGGTTGACCCTTCTTCCACAAGTTGTTGCAGGTTAATGGAAGTTCAAGTATGCTTTTCAGCCTTAAGGCGCTGATCTCTCAAAGCCCTTAATTTCTCGAAGAATGACTCATACTTTGTCATTTGTTGGAATTGGTACAACTCAGCTAGAGCCTTCTCAGCATCTTGAAGTGCCTTAAGACTAAATGAGGCAGACAAATCCATCTACATCCATTCTTGGAAGATCCTGGGCTGCTCTTGAATATGGTGAAGCTCAGAGGAATGCCTTGGGGACCTCAGCTTAGTCTTAATTTGCCCGAACTCCCTAACTAGCTCAAGTACTGAAGTTGTGGCTGGGAGAGAAGCCAATGGAAAGGCATGGTGACATCTTCAGCAACAACAGTGGAGGAGGAAAAATATCCAGTAACGGCCACCTTCCTAGGCCTAGGGATAAGAATCCCTGAAGCTGAAGTAGCCCGAGTGACCACTCTGCTGATAGCGGGCTGATAAGGCTTGCCCTATCAGATGCAAAAGAATAATTTAAGGGGATAACTTTAAGCTAAAATGAGAAAAAGACAAGATATCAAGTTAAGTATACCTTAAATGAGTCCTGAGCCATAGTTGGAAGGATTTCAGATGCAGTTGCTTTGGGGGAGAGGGGGAAGGTGGTTGGTTAACTGGAAATAGAGCTAGAAAGGCCTTGGATTAGTCACCTCTAAGACAACTGGTATCTCAAGGACCATTGGTTTCTTGGTAGCCAGTGTAGAAGACTTGGCAGCTTCTGGAAAAGGTGAAGACTCACAGTGACAAAGTTTAAAGCATCAGTTCCAAATAATAATAAAAAATGTGATCTTATAATGAAAAGCCCCTAAGAGAAGAAAATTACAAGGGTAATATAGTCTTCTACAAAATGAAACAACTCTCTAATTGCAGGGTTGAATTGAGAAGTGGGAATCACCACTATGGTTGGAGGAACTTGAGAGAGAGATGAAGTAGGGGTTTGTTGAGTTACAAGTGCTGAAGTGTTTTTCTTTGTCTAAAAAGAGCAAAGTCAAGCCATAGATTGGATCTTAAGAATTGGAAAAATAACAAGTTTTAAGAGAAATGATGTACCTCTGAAAGCTTCGCTCGAGAAGGAGAAGCTTGCACAAATCAAGCTGGAGGAGAATACGATTTTTAGTCAGAAATTATTTTTGCCTTGGAAAGATGCGTTGAAAACCAATTGGGGTTAATAGAAGGGTTAATAATGGAAGATGAAATATGTATTGAGTGTTCAATAATGACTACCTTCAATTCCTCCAAAATCTTGGACAAAACTTCCTTATCACTTTGCTGCCCCACCTCACTGGCTTTCATCTCTTTGGGAGGAGAGTTAAACTTCTTACTAGTAGTAGGTCCTAATCATAAGAAAATGCAATGAGTTTGATATCTATGAAAAGTGAGCAAAGTGGAGAAATTCAAAAATGAAGTGTTTATTGATAAATTTTTATTTCTTCCTGCCCACTTCAATTGGAAGAACAACAAGAGATTGAGAGGTTTAAGAAGTCTATGACCTTGTTCTTTTCCTGGTTGGAATGTCTCTTGGGGCAGGGGCATCATGCTTAAACTTGGACCTCTCATCGGGCTCTGAATCAGATGATTTAATCAACTTGAGATTGGCTCGACAAGATGTTCTGGTTTCCATCTTAGATTCACTGAACATCTCGAAGATGTTCTTAGCCTTTCCAAGAGCTTGGCTTAGGCCAACCCCTTGCCTAGTTGCTTCAGTGGTAGCTTCTTGCAAAACTAGGGCATCAGCAAGCATCTTCTTCCTCTTGCCCGAGGGTTGTTTCATCAGGATTACCTTGGGTTGCAAAATTGAGAAAAAAAAGTTAGGATTTGATAAAATCATACAATCAAATGAAAGGATTAGGAAGATAAGTTATCTATTAACAGAAGTTGGTTTTTCTCATTAACGGCCTCCTTCCAGCTCTCCAATTCTTCTTTTTTGGGAAGAGACTTGAAGAAGACTTACTTAAAGATCCTGTTATGGGCCTCTCTAATGTCTCTGCCATATTTTGGACCACTTGGCCTCCCACCAAGTGGCAAATAAGGCAATACACTCAAAGGTGAGAGTAGTGGGCTTGTGTGCAATTTTGGTCATCACTTCTAGGCTACGCCTAGTTGCCCAAAATGTGACTTCAAAAGGGAGTGGAGGAGATAGGAGGACAGTGCACTAAATCAAAGAAGAGGACTGGGATAACTTACCTAAATCCTAGTTGCCTACCACAGAAGTTGGGGTGATAAATTTCTAGGTTGCGCTCATAACCGACTTGGTCACTCCTCACCCCCCCAATCCAAATCTCTTTGTTGAATGTAGCTGATGAACTTCTCCTTACAGAAACTGCTGGCATCTACCCTAAAAAAGTCTTAGAAGAGATTATCCAAAAACCAGGGATACCTCCAAAGCACAGAGGCCCCCCACTCAAGGTCAGTTCTGTTCTGTAGACCTTGAAGAAGTAGAGGCAGGAAATGGTTGAGTGGTTGGTAGTTGGAGCCTCTACAAAATTCGGGCAAGAACTACGCCTTTAGGGAATTACAGGCTTAAAGCCGGAAACTTTGGGAAGTACCACAGGAGTCAGATTTAGATCATCCAGGTTGCTCCATTGAGATTAGTCTCAAAGGGTTGCCCCTTGGTCATCTTATAGAGCAAGTGATAGAGGTGGGCTAAGATGAAGGGTTTTATAGCCATATTATCGAAGGAGTCTAGAACTTCCACCAAAGGGATCTACTCCATCTTGACTCCCTTAGACTTGTTGGGGAACACGTGTTTGTTTAAACAACTTGTACATGTGTTCCTGAGCTTGATCAGCAGAAAGAGATGGTGGGCAAAAATTTGTCTTAACAAATGGAATGAAACCCGCAAATGAAGTACCATAGCTTTTAAAGGTGGTGGAGTCATAGTCTAAGCTCACCATGACCTTCGAAGTCTCAGAACTTCTAACACCTAGTTGAGAAGGAGAGGACTAATCATGGGTAATGTCTACACACCTGGCCGACAGCCTTAGCTTGAACACCTGAGCCATGTCCAAGATAGTTTGAGCCATGGACCCTATCTTGAAGTCGAATGTATTGGTCCCATTGTTCTAGAAAAGAAGGGTAGTTGATAGGAGCTCATGTTTGATGGGAATGGTGATCTTAGACATCATGATTAGTTCGTAGATGCCATTTGCCATCCACTTCTTCTTCCATATAGGTTTCATATCGTCCACCCATTTCGATCAGGATACATCAGTCATGGAAGGAAAACCTATTTTAAAGCTCGACCATCTAGCAACTGAGATGCCCTCCTCGACCTAGTAAGGATTAGGAGTAAACCACTCCTTGGTAGGCATATTGTTCTCCATAGAACAGGGACCATGGTGGTCAGGTAGGTCCCAGTAAGTGTGCCCCATCTTTAAGAAAGAAAATTGGGAGATTAAGGCTAGCCCGAGGATGATAAAAGTCGTTAAGATGGCGACAAAGATTGATGATGCCTTCTTCTGACCCGTATGTAGGACATGGTTTGGGAGCCATTACTGAATTTGAAGAGTGAAGAAGGTAGTTAAAGCGAGGTCAAAGAAAAATTGAAAATTCGAGGAAATGTGTTGGCGCTAAGGATTAAGCTTGTTGAAGATAATGGCCGATGAGGTTAAAGTGGAAGTTATATAAACGGGCAGGTAGTTAACGTTGGAAGTCGCTAATTAGTGCAAAGGTTTAGTTAAAATGGCTCAGATAAAATGTGATAATACCCAGTTTCGGCAAACATGTAATTTTAATCATTATCAATGTCTTGATTAGCAAACATAATAATGATTAAAGGGGGCACTGTTTGGGTGGATATTTAATATTGGGCTCAAGATAAGTGAGGGCCTAGGCTTGCGTAAATCAGAAAGGAATTGGGTTAGGAAAGGTGGTAGCCTAGGATGAATTTAAAACCATTTTCTGGCAACTAATAAGCAGTAAGCCTATGTGAGGTGACAAGCGGTAGAGGACAGCTCACCCTTAGCGAAAAAGTACTTTTCCATGGCATGGGCAGGTAAGTAACAAAAGCAGACGATGACTCACCATGCTTTGGAAGCCATCACCAAAAGGAAAGGCTTGGACAATCGGGCTAGGAAAGTCTATAAAAGCAAGGAAGGGCACAAGCATAAACTCTCTCTCAACCAATCAATCACGCAACTATCTGTACACTTAAACTAGAAAAACTTTAGTTTGTTCATCCCTTGTCCTTTTCAAGTCTCGGGTCCACCATAGAAAGCTTTCTTTTGTTTGATTTTAGAAGCCCTACTACCCTTCCCTTTGTTATAGTATCGAATCCTTTAGTAAACCTTGTTTATCTTTCATTTTCCAAAGATTCTAGTCACTGTAAAATACAAGAAAAGGTTTCCACAACAAGATAAATCCTGCCCGCCAAGGTTGTAATCTTGCCCGAATCTCCTATATCTGTACTTACATAAAGAAGATCTGTAGTTTTTGTTTCTTCCTTTGAACTTCATGTCATTTCTAATTATTTTTGCTCAAGTTTTAGTCATAATTAATCCTATCAACTAATTATTTTGGTTGCTTTGCTGTCAGTCTAAAATAATAATTAAGAAATCAACTTGATTAATCACAACTTCCTTTACATACGAACATGTGATGCTACAAATGAAAGTCCTTGATCAAAAGGCAAAGAAAATAACTTAATGCTGACTTAACCCATCTGTGAACAATCCTGATATTACAAGAAGTTATAGTGACTTGTAGTGCAAGAAATTAATTAATTGAACAATCAAGTAAACAATCTGTTAGACAAAAAGAACAGTGGCACACTCGAATCTCTATTAGTCCTGATTGTGAGCCTCAAGGCCTAAGAAAGGCCCCAAAAAGGCACCTCTTAGACTAATTCCAAATTCATGTTGCAAAGAACTAAACATCAATCTCTGCCCAATAAGAAAGGCTAGGGGAATTATACAAAGGACATATCTAGCCCGAGCAGATTGGACTCCATACAAGTGGAATCGGGGTCTTAGGGCTTGGGTTGCTCAGGTTAGTTCATGATTTTTGCAACTTCTTATGTTTTTCTCATATTTTATTCCATTGTTTGTGGTGGTTTTTCTGTTCATGGTATATATGGTAAGTGGTAGCATGCCAATGAACGCACACAAGTAGATTTTTGTTGTTTGGTTGCACATTGGCGAACCTTGAAGAGAATGTTCGGTGCCACGTTTCTGAACATTTCCCGAGTGTTCATGCATGGCCTAACAGATCAGTATTCCAATTTTATGAAATAGGAAAATTTTGAAATCAAACTTGAAAATTTGTCTTGCTTATTTTTGTTGAATGTATATTTGACTGATTTAATGTGTAATGGGATAGCACTTTTGGGATACAAAGATATGACCTTTTTGCAAAAAGAGGAAGTATTCCCTGCTGCCAATTTTTTTGAGGCCACCGCAAGGGAAGAGGTTAGTGCACCTGTAAAGGCTTCTGATCCATCTAATTAAGATGATATCAATGGTAGCAGTGAGTTAGAAGGCAATCAAAGTTCTAAGAGGAAATTGTCGGATAAGGAAGCTAACAAGCAGGTTTGCCCCTTTTTATCTTGTTCTTTTACTTTTGATGATGGTGTATCCTTTATGGGGTGTGCTATCCACACACCTCTTTTAAATTTCTATCCATTGATCTTCTTCACTTCATCCAATCCAACAGCCGAAAATTAAAAGAGTGTGAGAAGTAAAAAAGGGTGTGTAGATATCACACCCTTCTTTTATTTATTAAAGTTTGCTAATCAAACTCTATTGTTCTAGGAAAATGTGATTTGATCTTATTATTAAATTTGGTTATGCTAGTCTAGACTGGAAATGGTGTATGTGTATAGGATCATGAAACTAAGTGGTCTTGTTATGGCATCATGAAACAAAGTGTTATACTTTGTGTTCCTTGTTAAACATCCATGCACTGGATAGCTTAATTGATAATATCTGCTTTCATACTTCCACTTTATAAGCTCATTACTCAATGGAATTTATAGGATCTTGAAACAAAAAAGCCCCGTGTGAAGCTATTTTTGACAAAGCGACCGGAAAGAAAAAGGGAGACACGTTTGTTACATATATGAAGGTAACAATTGTTTTTTTTTTACTTCTGCTACCTTTCTGATTGTAACACGACATATCTAGGTATTTTGTTATATGCGTTTATGTAAACTATAGGAACCATGGAATAGATTACTCGTATAGATTCATGTAATGGTAGATTACTTGCATTATTTGTTCAGGCATCGTTTGTTTCTCTAGATTACTCGCGTAGAGTCATGTAATGGTAGAGGACAACAAGACTTTCATTAACTTTTCCCTTTTGAAGAACTCGACAATGATATTCTGTAACAATATTAATGAGCGAAACTCTTCACCCTAACATTTTTCGTTTGTTCCATCTACAACAATCAACAAAATAGCGCACACTATTTCTGGAACTATGGCAAACAAATCACACTATTTAAGAAATAAACCAAAATAACCCACGCTGTGTTTGAAAGGTAACAAAATAAACACTATTTCTAGAATTACAGTAAAATAACCAACATTATTTCTGAAAGTGAACCAAAATAACTCATACTATTTCTGGAACTACATCAAAATAACCAACATTATTTCTGAAAGTGAACCAAAATAACTCATACTATTTCTGGAACTACAACAAAAACAACTCGCATTATTTATGAAACCGAACCAAAATAACTCATACTATTTATGGACACCATTCTAAAGGTCCTCGCCTAGCGCCGCCTAGGCCTTGCCTAGGCACTAGGCAGTTGGCCAACACCCCAATTGATGCCTAGACGTTTGAAAATTAATAAAGGGCTCCTAGACCTGCTGAGGCGCTTGCCTAGACCGTTTAGGCACCCGCCTAGCCCGTCCAAACCGGCCTAGGTTACAACTCACTTAAACAAAAAATAAATAACTTTCATTTTGCATTTTATTTTTTTACAATAAATTATTATAGACTTGTTGTATACTTAAATCAATACATATTATATGCTTGTTCCCCATGTTTTCATTATGTTCAAATATTTCATAATATATATATATATATATATATATATATATATATATATATATATCATTCTACTTTGTAGTTTATGATGAAATTATATATATATTTTAAGTATAAACAGACATTTATATACACGAGATATAGTAGATTTACTTAAATCTGCCTAGACACCTAGGCGTTAGGCTCGAGCATGCCACCCGACTAGCGCCTAGCATCTTTTAGTACATTGTTTATGGAAGGGAGCAAAATAAACACTATTTTTGAACTATAACAAAATAACCTACATTATTTTCTAAAAGTGAACCACTTTTCTTGAACTACAACAAAATAATCCTCAATATTTTCTAAAAGTGAACCAAAATAACCCAAATTATTTCTGGAACTAAAGTATATATAATAACCCACACTATTTCTAAAAATGAACCAAAATAACACATTATTTTTGGAACTACAACATTATAACTCACACTATTTTTGGATCTATAGCATAATAACTCACACTATTTTTGAAAGTGAACCAAAATAACCTTCACTATTTTTGAAACTACAACATAATAATCCACATTATTTCTGGAACTACAACATAATAACCCACACTATTTCTGGAACTTCAATATTATTACCCACACTATTTATGAAAGTGAACCAAAATAACCCAGACTATTTCTAGACTACAGCATAATAACTCACACTATTTATGAAAGTATAGTATAATAACCCACATTATTTTTGAAAGTGATTCAATACAACTCACATTATTAATGAAAAGTAACAAAATAAACACTATTTTTGAAATTAGAACAAACTAACACATTGATTTTGGATTTGAACAAAAAATAACGCACATTATTACTGGAACTATCACAAAATTATACACTATTTATGAAACTGAAGAATACACACACTATTTCTCTTGGTTCTAAATGATGCTAGGCGCTAGTCGGATGGCAAACTGGGCCTAGCGCCTAGGTAGATGTGAGTAAATTTATTATTTATTTTTAGTACTTTGGTGAATTTGATTGAATGAGATAAAACTTTAAATAATAACAACTCTATAGTACTTTACAAAATATTTTTCAAAAATCATATGAATTTGTTGTAAATTAAAAAAAAAATAAAGTGTACAACATGTGATGTAAAAAAAATTAAAGGGTAATTATGGTGTTGTTGCTTGTTTATAAGAGGATTTGTGTTTGCGAAATAGGACGTGAGTAGAAGACAATGAAAGTTATCTTGTTAGTGAGTTGTTTTTATGTTAAAGGTTGTTGGTGAGAGGACGTTGGTAGAATGATAAATATTGTTAAGTTAGTAACGGGTAACGGGTAACTGGTAACGGGCTTAGGTTAAGTTCTATTAGGGCAAGGATGGACAAAAATATTTATTGCGCGTTGGACTTTTAATTCAACCTATCTTTTATTTAGCTTGTATCCTTATGGTTCACTTTTACGCCCTTTTGGTTAAATAATAGTTTAAGCTAGTTTTTGGTTAAATTAAAGTTAGTCCAAGCCCTTTTTATTAAAGCTCTTTTTTTTTTTACTTGAAGAATCGTGAAGTACCAAATTTTTAGTACTATTTTAATGCATTTTTGGTTCATTTGTTTTCAAGTTGTTGCTGACACACCCCGACCGGAATCGAGATTTGCTGGCCATCACATGAGAGTGACATAGCCAAGTGTGCAACAGAAGTGATACTAATAAAAGAAATGTGAATAATTAAAAACCAAAACTAAACTTATTTAACTAGAGATACTATATAAGTGTGTGAAAGTGATCAAATATAAGAAACACGCATATCAGAGCATTGGTAAAACAAAAGTGCAGTCGAACTAACTAAGTACTAATTATACAAACAGGGAGAAGATCACTACTTTTATTTGTGGAAGCGTCAAAATCGTCATGCAGTCCTCGTGAGCCACCAAAGATGAGCAGCTACCTAGAACCTGGAGGGGCATAAAACAGAAGGGTGAGTGAGCAAAAACAAAGCTTTAGAAAAACACATTTATCTTTATGAACATAATAACCCTTCTCCGTAAAGCCCATCTAATTTCCAGGAAATAGTAATATGCACGTATATAAAAACAATGTTCAAAAGCAGTGAAAAAGGAATTATGCCATGTCATAACTTTTAAGCCAGGTGAAAAGTCAATATAAATTAGCATGCCAGCTAGAGTCACCTAACATGACATGTACGATTGGACCTATAACACATCAACATATGTCTGCACACGAGTCGGAGTCGCCTAATGTGACCTGTACCACAAGCTGGGTGTAAAATACGCTCAAGTGCTACAATCACGTGAAAGCTGTGAGATAAATCGCGGTTCACCTACAAGTTGAAACCACCTATTGTGGTATGTATCACAGGCTAGCACCAAAACTTTGATCCAAGGTGAGCGTGAGGTGCGGGAGGTGAACAATCACGTGAAAGTTGTGCCTTAGCCTCGGGCGGGAGCACTAACACTGGGGTGCAGCATAATAAGCTCTAATTGCATAGCAATATGTAATGCAACAAGACCAATCGCATGCTAACTCACCTGAAGCTTACATAAGCCTCTGCAGCATCAAATAGTATAATTCACAAT
The DNA here is from genome assembly GCF_041283825.1 of Pyrus communis. Taxonomy (NCBI): domain Eukaryota; kingdom Viridiplantae; phylum Streptophyta; class Magnoliopsida; order Rosales; family Rosaceae; genus Pyrus; species Pyrus communis. The sequence goes on from NC_142565.1 coordinate 17,563,890, forward strand.
TCATACTAATGCGACAATACAATAATAAGCAGTATAGACATGGCATACAAGGCATAAATTCATTTAAAAATGTCTTTGGAAATTGTAAAGCATTTATATATATATATATATATATATATATATATATATATAAAATGTCCGCTCACTAATAAATAGCAGGATCGTAGTCCCCTAGCCTCGCTTGTCCACCACACTTGTCCTCGGGGTACAACTCACCTATATGCGATACAACTATTTTAACGTTAATTCGATAGCACATAAACAAAGCCCATGATTAATTCCTCATACGTTGCTCAAATGGGGTGTTTGAATATACCAACGTGATCTATTCGATAGTATGAACACACATATATTTTTGGAAAAAAATTTGGACACCGGACACGCCTTCACTTGTCGCCCAAGGCACGGCCACACGCGCTAGCCACGCGCAGGCACGTGCTGTCTGTGTGACTGACACTATTAGAAATATTCCGTCAGTTTGATGGAATATTCCGTTAAATGTAACTGTTGTCTGCCACCTGGTGCACTCGCCGGTTCCTGGAAAATTTTCTAAAGCTGATAACTTTGTCATTTCTCAACCAAAATCCATGAAATTTATATGGATTTGAAGATCTTGAAAAGTAGAACACATTCGTACCTAATAGAAGTTCAAAATCCGACGGAAAACGATCAAAAATTCCATAGATACTTATGGCCAACTCTGCAACGTTCCAAACTCATCTATACCAACGTCCACTTCATTCCAAAATTACTTCAAAGAGTTAGGAAAGTTGGGTGAATACCTTTCCAAGCCTTAAAATCTCGAAACCACGCCGAGATAGCATTGGAGCAAACTTGACTCTTCGCCGGAGCTTCTGGTTTCTTACGTTCTTGTCGTTCGTTCGATGAGCTAAGGGTATGACTGAGTTCATGAGGTCGAGAGGAGAATGATGGTGGTTTCCAAAGACTCGATCTTTGAGAGTTTGATGATGATGGTCTAAGTGGGTGTCATAACGTAGAGAGAAGAAGGAAAACGAAGGCTTGAGAAGAAGGGAGAAAGTGTGTACGTGCATGTGTTTGTATATATGTGTGTGTCCTCCTGATTGGGCAGAAGAAGAAGGAAATTAATTTAGAATTGCATATGTACATCCATGTCACTAAGCCAACATGGGCAATATTGTTACTTTACACACTAGGGGAGAAAATATATATAATAATTTGGGACGGGTCATCACAGTCTACCCCTCTTGAGAAAATTTTCATGCCGAAAATTCCTATGCATCAACAACACATCAATAACCATAAAACAAACGTGGATACAGGTCCCGCATGAGTTCTTCCATTTCCCAGGTAGCCTTCTCGACTAAATGGTTCCTCCACAACACTTTCACCATACGAACGATCTTGTTCTGAAGAACCTTATCTTTCCAATCCAAGATCGTCACTAGTTCTTCATCGTAGGTCAAATCTAGATTAATCTTCAGTGGTTGAGGAGGAATTACATGTGATGGATCAGAGACATAGTGACGAAGTATAGACACATGGAAAACGTCATGTACCTTTGATAACTGTGGAGGTAGCTTAAGCCTATAGGCAACTTCACCAACTTCACCAACTTCTCCGTACAAATAATGCCTCTAGATTTTCAATGTAAAGATAATAGCGGCTAACTCGAGATCATGAGTGGGTCACAAGGCATACGTGATCACTCTACCATGCTGCATTAGTACACAGACCAAGCCATTCAAAGAAGCATCGCTATAAATATCAAAGTTCCCACTGTCACCCGGAAGTGCCAACACAAGTGCATGGGTGAGACAATACTTTAGTTGCTGAAAAATTCGCTCACGATCATCACTCCACTCAAATTTAACTCATTTGCGGGTTAACCTCGTCAATGACAAAGTTATAGCTAAGAAATCTTTCACAAAACGTTGATAATAGTCGGCTAGACAAAGAAAACTTCGTACTTTTATGATAGTACGAGGCTGTTCCCAATTCTTTACTATAGCTACCTTCTAAGGGTCTACAAGAATACCCTGGGCTGATATCACGTGTCCTACGAACGACACTTGATCCAGCCAAAGTTGACATTTACTAAATTTTGCATACAACTGATTTTCCCTTAACTTCTTCAAAACCTGAGTGAGATGTTTAGTATGCTCTGCCTTAGATTTAGAATATACCAAAATGTCATCAATGAAGATAATAACGAACCTGTCGAGATATGGGTGAAATACCCGATTCATCAAGTCCATAAAGGTTATTGGAGAGTTAGTTAACTCAAATGGCATGACCAGAAACTCGTAATGACTGTAACGAGTTCGAAATGCTGTCTTCAGGACATCCTCATGCATAATCTTTAGCTGATGGTACCTTGATCTTAAATCAATCTTTGAGAACACACAAGCAGCCCGAAGCTGGTAAAAAAGGTCATCAATACGAGGCAAAGGATAACGGTTTTTAATCATCACCAGTTCAACTGTTGATAGTCAATACATAGCCTCAGAGTTTCATCTTTTTTTCGCATTAACAAAATTGGATCTCCCCATGGCAAAGTACTCGGTTAGATGAAACCTTTATCAATAAGTTATTGTAATTGGGTTTTCAATTCTTTTAACTCAGCAGGAGCCATTTGATAAGGGGTTAAAGAAATATGATATGTACTTAGAATTAAATCTATAGCGAATTCCTCCTCACGATCTGGTGGTAGTCTAGGTTAATCATTAGGAAAAACATCAGGAAAATGCTTGACTACCCGAACATCCTCCACATGAGTAGAAGTATCCTCATTCAGCACCACATAAGCTAGATAGCCCTAACATCCTTTCCTTAACAATCGCTTCGCTCTCACGGCCAAGATAACGCCCTATCTCAATCTACAACACTCACCAACAAAAGTGACCACAGGTAAGCCCGGCCGATAGGAAGTGACAACCTTCTCATAACAATCCAACTTGGCACGATTGTAATGTAACCAATCCATGCCCAAAATAACATCGAAATCGACAATATCCAGAGGAAAAAGATTAGCTAGCATGATGACATCCTCAACAAAAATAGGACATGCTTGATACTCCTAACTAACATAATAAGTATCACCTCTAAGAGTGGAAAACTCCAATTCATAACCGAGGGGAGTAGGGTGTGGTTGAGTTTTTAGAGCAAACATATGAGAAATAACAGAATACGTGGCACTTGAATCAATTAATACTCTAGCAAAATGACCAAGAATATTTAACGTACCCATAATCAGATCAGGGTTGCTCTGAGCATCTTACAGAGTGATGTGATGAACACGACCATGTGCCTGCTGCCGACTTCCACGACCTTTATTTCCTTGATTACCTCATCCTTGGATACCCTGTTCCTGACTGGGCTAATTAGGCTTCCTCGACGAATCAGCACTGCTAGAGGCAACCTCAAGGTTCTAGGACTGTCCTCGAGTATACCACTGTGGTCCACCGCCCTGATATGGCGCATACGGCATATAGCGTCCCTGATACTATGGATAGCTACCCTGATAATATGGATCAGTTGGATACTAGTATGCTCCCCTGGAATACACCCTGATAGTGGTAAGCACCACCATAACCTGTTGGAGTATAGCCACTAGGCCCTTGAATCTGCTGAAGAGGTACAGTTGGTGGTAATGCAGGGGGTTGAGGTTTCTGCTGATTCTGGGGACATTGGTTAGCCCTATGCCCCATATGACCACAAGTGAAACATCTACCACTACCACTTTGTCTACACTCCCTAAAATGACGATTATTACACCTACGACAAAGTGGAGCACTAGAACTGTTAGGATTTCTCTGCCTTTGGAATCAGGAACCACTTGTGAACCTACTGCCCTTCCGTGGCATAGTAGAATTCGAACCACCACTAGATGAACCAGAACTATTGTCACTTCGCTTAAAATTCTGTGTTTTACGATAACCGTAGGATGACTGCCATTTATCCTTATTAGTATTATTTTTCTGAGCATTACCTTTTTCTTCCTCTTCATCACTATCATCCGGAGCATTCTTGGAGTCTTTAACCCGAAGTAATACCTCGAAAAACTCTTGATATGTGGAATAAGGAGTCGAAGTCCCCATAGAACACAACTTTTTACGAGTACCTTTCTTAAAACGTCGGAGCATCTCAGTAGGATTTGCAACAATCTCTAGACAATATTGGGACAAATCAGTGAACTTTCGATGATACTCAATGGCTGACATTTTCCCTTACTTCAGTTCTGAGAATTCATCCCTCTTATGATCAAAATACTTCGAAGGTATAAATCTTTTCTGAAATAGATGCTTGAAAACCTCCCAATTTGTGGCATCTTCAACTGACAGTTGAAAGGATTCCTGTTTCCACCATGATGCAGCCTCCAAACACAAGAACCAAGTGGCTGTCTCGACCCATCTGTCTTCTGAAAGATTTCCCTGTCACTGCATCACCCGAAAGGTTTTCTCAACATGGTCAAGCCAATGCTCAACTCCCTTGGACCACTCATTACTAAAGAAATCATTTAGTTTCAAGTTATATACAGTCTTTAAGGGGGTCATCTGGGGAGGACGGAGTGAAGACTGAATAGCACTAGCAATAGCTTCACCATGTTGTCCAATATCTGGAAATCCAGACTCAGAAGAAGTAAATGTGGCTCTCTACGAGGCGACATGGTTCTGACATAAGAGATCGAAACGATTAAGACTTAAGCAAAAATACAAGACTACCTAACCTTGCTCTGATACCAAACTAACACACCCCGACCAAAGTCTAGACATGCTGGCTGTCACATGAGAGTGACGTAGCCAAGTGCGCAACAGAAGTGATATTAACAAAAGAAATGTGAATAACCAAAAACCAAAACTAAACTTATTTAACTAGAGATACTATGTAAGTGTGTGAAAGTGATCAAATATAAGATACACGCATATCAAAGAATAGGTAAAATGAAAGTGTAGTCGAACTAACTAAGTACTAATTATACAAATGGGGAGAAGATCACTACTTTTATTTATGGAAACGTCAGAACGGTCATGTAGTCCTCATGAGCCACCAAAGACGAGCAGCTACCTAGAACCTGGAAGGGCGCAAAACAGAAGGTTGAGTGGGCAAAAACAAAGCTTTAGAAAAATACATTTATCTTTATGAACACAATAACCACTCTTCGTAAAACCCGTATAATTTCCAGGAAATAGTAATATCCATGTATATAAAAACAATGTTCAAGAACAGTGAAAATAGAATTATGCCATGTCATAATGTTCAGCACTAAAATATGTAAGCTAGGTGAAAAGTTGATATAACGGAGTCACCTAATGTGACATGTACGACTGGACCTATAGCACATCAACATATGTCTGCACATGAGTCGAAGTCACCTAATGTGACCTGTATGACAGGCTAGGTGTAAATAAGTATGCTCAAGTGCTATGATCACATGAAAGCTGTGCGATAGATCATGGGTCACCTACGAGTCAAAACCACCTATTGTGGTCTGTACAACAGACTAGCACCGAAACTTGGATCCTAGGTGAGCGTGTGGTGTGGGAAGTGAACAATCACATGAAAGCTGTGCCTTGGCCTCGGGCGGGAGCACTAACACTTGGGTGTAGCATAATAAGCTCTAAATGCATAAATGCATAGCAACATGCAATGCAACAAGACCAATCACATGCTAACTCACCTAAAGCTTACCTAAGACTCCGCAGCATCAAATAGTATAATTCACAATTCATACTAATGCAACAATATAGTAATAAGCGGTATAGACAAGGCATACAAGACATAAATTCATTTAAAAATGTTTTTGGAAATCGTAAAGCATTTATATATATATATATATAGAAAAAAAATGCCCACTCACTGATAAGTAATAGGACCGTAGCCCCCTAGCCTCGTTTGTCCATGCTCGTCCTCGGGGTACGTCTCGCTTATATGCGATACAACTATTTTAACGTTAATTTGATAGCACATAAACAAAGCCTAGGATTAATTCGTCATATGTTGCTCAAATGGGGTGTTTGAATATACCAACGTCAACAGTACGAACACACACATATTTTTAGAAAAAAATTTGAACATCGGGCATGCCTTCACGCGTTGGCCAAGGCATGGCCACATGCTGGCATTTGCCGTCCGTGTGACTGACGCTGTTAGAAATATTCTGTCAGTTTGATGGAAGATTCCGTTAAATGTAACTAACGGTACCTGATGCCATTAGAACATTCTGTTAAAGTTAATAGAATATTCCTCTTCTTCTCTGGTCACTCCGCCGGTCTCTTCCATCCGCTATCGGTTGCACTCGTCGGTTTCTGGGAAATTTTCTAGAGCTGATAACTTTGTCATTTCTCAACCAAAATCCATGAAATTTATATGGATTTGAAGGTCTTGAAGAGTAGAACACATTCTTACCTAATAGAAGTTCAAAATCCAATGAAAAACGGTCGAAAATTCCCTCGATACTTCCGGCCAACTCTGCAACCTTCCAAACTCGTCTATACCAACGTCCACTTCACTCCAAAACTACTTCAAAGAGTTAGGAAAGTTGGGTGAATGCCTTTCCAAGCCTTAAAATCTTGAAACCACACTGGGATTACGTCGGAGCAAAATTGAACCTCGTCGAAGCTCCTGGTTTCTCACGTTCCTATCATTCGTTCGATGAGCTAAAGGTATGGCGAAGTTCGTGAGGTCGAGAGGAGAATGATGGTGGTTTCTAAAGACTCGATCCGTGAGAGTTTGATGATGATGGTGTATGTGGGTGTCACGACGCAGAGATAAGAAGGAAAGAAAAGGCTCGAGAATAGGGGAGAGAGTGTGTACGTGTGTGTGTGTGTGTGTGCGTCCTCCTGATTGGGTAGAAGAAGAAAATGTTAAGCCTTGATTGGGTTGCCCTAAGAGAGGAAGATAGATGACTAATTTTGATTGGTCCATATGGGATAATAGCCCAAATACCTAATTGGGTCCAAGGAAATAGGAATTATGGTGATTGGTTTCTTATTTTGGTCTATTTACACTCTATACGTTCGTAACTTCCTTGTTACGACTTCGATTCAGCCCTAACTTGCGTCAACGCACTCATGACGTCGAGTACAATCTAATTACGATAATGAGGAAATTAATTTAGAACTACATATTTACATCCACGTCGCTAAGCCAACAAGGGCAATATTGTCACTTTACACACTAGGGGAGAAAATATATATAATAATTTGGGATGGGTTGTCACAGGTGCTAGGACATAAAAGGCGACTTGTAAGCTAGAATCCAAGACAATTAATTTGCTAACTTATATCATAATTTAATTGATATTGCTACTATGTAATTTTAATTTAATGGCAGTTTACATAACCAGTAGTCTATAAAATGAGAAATTAATTATAAAACTATCCTATAGTGGAAGGTTGAATAATTTAGCGGAAAGAAAGATTTAAGAATGTGAGTAGGACGGCGAATACCAATAATGGTAGAAGAAATATAATTTGTGTATGAAACAATGATAAACCATGTCCAATTACACATGTAGTTGCAAGACAATAAGACAAATTAAGCAAATGATAACCCCATACAAAATTCTAACGGCTTGGGTTGACGGAAGTGGCGTGACGTCAAAGGCATGGATTGGAAAAAATAAATTTGTTTTGCACGCTGGGCCTGCTTCCGGCTCGTGGGCTCTTTATTTAGGCTTGTTTTCTTTTAGTTTTTATCTTTTTTTTTCATTCAAATTCATGCCCATTTCATTAAATAAGGTTATTATGTGATTTTTGATTAAATTAAAGTTAATCCAAACCCTTTTCATTAAAGCTCTTTTAAATAAAATTTTTTTTTAGAAGGATGATAGACCATATTTATGTTTTTCTATGTTTTTTTTTATTGTCATTGACATTTGTTTTTAGAAAAGTTTTTTTTTGTTTTACCAAACATTGTAAATCACAAGCATGACTGAAATTTTAATGCAAACTCATTGTTTGACTTAAACTCCCGTTTGGGCTGTTTGTATTTTTCTGGGGACGTGCTATCCACACACCCCAAATTACTTATCACACACCCCTTCTTAATTTCTGTCCGTTGATCTTCTTCAATTCATCCAATCCGACAACCGAAAAATAGAAGTGTGTGTAAGAAGTAAAATGGGATGTATGGATATCACACCCCTTTTTTTGTTGTAAAAAATAAAAAGAACAAAATTATCCTCAATTTGGTACAAACTACGTGTCGTATTGGACCTGGTCGAGACAAGACGTGAACCAGTTTCAAAATTTCACAATTCGCCCAAACGAATCTGTGTACCACCAGTCTCTCAAAATTCAAACTCACTCGCAACCGGTCCCGCCCATCCCAGCGCTGCAACTGCAACTGTACAAGCTCCGACCAACCCAATCGCCGACGTAGGGTCACCGGTTAGTATATCTCTTGCCTTGCCTCGTTCAAAACCCTAACTGTGCTTACTTTCATCATCTCCTCATTCATCTAAATTGCACATTTCTGCGACTTTTCTTTCTTTTTTACTTGTAATAATCTTTTGTTTTCTGCATCTTTCAACTCACATTCTTCCAATTTATTCTTGTTCTTATTCGCGTTACGAATTTTATAGTTGATTTGATTTGTGGGGGGTTTTTTCCCCTTCTCTGTGTTGTTGGATATAATAGCAAGCAAAATTTACCACTTCATCATCATATATATGGCAAGGAAAAGAGGTAGGAAACCTGTAAAGCAAGTTGCCTTGTCACCCAAACCAGATTTAAACGTTGCCGATGATAAGGAGCCCCGGATTGAGAAGCAAGAAGCTCAATTCACAGACCCAGATGGTATAATTTTCGTTTTATATTCTCAAATTTAATTTAATTTAGGATTGTACTTTGTAGTAAAGCTCTGGTGATTACCTACTGCGGTGTGCTCCTATTGTTCATTTCTTTTTTCGCAGTTGAGCGGCAAATATCTGCCATTAGGGCCATCCGTGATGTGGAGATTGAACATCTGCTGACTGAATTGCGTTTGCTCCGCTCCTATTTCACCAAGGAACAGCTGCAAACCCCTTTATTGCAATTTTTTAAAGACAACTATCAAAACCTGTCGATTGTATCAAATGGAGAAAATGGACAGATGGAAGTCCAATGGCTTGATAAAGACAGAAATGTGTCCATGAATGATGGAATAGATTTACATAAGACTCTTTTTCGCCGGTTGTCCATGGCTTATTCTGGCTGCTCAGCTGCAATCCCGCCCTTAGGTGGCTTTGAGTTTTCTAGTAAAGCAGGTATTAGCAAATTCTAATCTTTGGACATGAGCACTAGAATCAGAGGATTAAGTTTTGTACCCTCAGTGTTCTTGCTTTGCTTATTTCTCACCTGATAGAGTTGATCTGTGACAGAGAGAACAAGCATTCTGGGAGCTGATAATCTTCAGATCAGAGACTTTGTATGTTCTCTTATTATTTATGTCCACCTAAAAGTCACAGAATTGTTTTTGCATCTGTTCTGATATGCTTATGTTGCATTCACACGCTATAAGTTATGGTAGAAGTTCACTTTCGTATGGCATGTTTAAATAGGCACACACACCGTAAGCCCACTCACGCTCGGACATGCATGCATGGAAACACATATATGAAGACATCCATGCATTCAGACATATATATATATATATATATATATACGTATTTACCTTTCTAAAATTTCTGTTGTAGGTTTCTGAGGAGCCATTTGATTCTCTGATGTTTGGGAAGCAAGATACTCTCCAAACTCCTGGGGTTTGTGCCTAATTGATTGATTTTTCATATTTGGTTTATATTGAGCCGCACTTTTTCTGATCGTAGTTATGTTGATAGCTTTTAGTTTGATTCCATATTCTTCCATACCTCAGAACAAGTAGAAGGCCTAAACAGCTTATGAAGTCTATGAGTTCCAAAGTATACATGTGTCCATCTTCAGGACCTAAAAGAAGTGTTAAACTGATTATCCGTTTTGCTAACGAACTACAAGGGAAACTTGTTGCCTTCGGTGAATTTACGTGGATAAGGGAGATTATGTTGTAAGCTTATCTTCCGTGCTGAAGAGCTTTGGACTTAAACAGTAACGACAGATTAGGGAACTTGATTTGTAAAGGGGAAAACTGGAGAAGAGTATTATATGACGTTCTGGTGATTTTGGTACTGTCAAGAATACAATGAACTATTACTTTATTAGTACAGAAATTGAGCTTTGACAAGAATAGGCCGCAGTTAGTACTTCGGTTTTTTTTTTTTTTTTTTTTTTTCCAATACAGTCGTTGAGTGGCCTTGAAAACTCGGGTTTATGCTGCAGGTTAGTAGCCAAAGGCTGTCTATTGGGATGACACCCAAAACGGTAAGGTTCCCAAAGCCTGGGGAGATGCTTTTATCTGTCCATGGCTCACCTCTCGGTGTTTACAAGGAAGACAACATGGAAGCCATACATGGTATGAATTCCTTTCCGTGAATATTATTTGGGCCTTTGAATTTCAGATTTACCTTCTCTTGTGGTACATTGTAGCACATGTAATCATTTAGATGGATTAATAGTATGTATGGGAGAGAATAGTCTGTCCCTTAAACTTAAATCGTCCTCTCTTCTGGTTTCATTCTCATTTCTGGACTGATTGGCAGAGTCGGAAGAGGGATGAATGACTTCAAATTGCTCGAGTAGTGAATCATGGTTCAAGACTCCGCATTACTGCCAAACCAAGGTTCTTTAATTTACCTTGTAGCATTGTGCTAAGAAGCACTACTCTAGGACCTAAAATTGCTCGTGTGGTACTGATTCTTGTGAGACTTGATTTATGTGAAACATATTTTAGCATTTTCCGCTTATATAATTTCTCTGTTTTTCTTCATTTGATTTAGTGATTTCAAATTTTAGTCATTCAAATGCAACCAGACCTTTCAAATTTTCGTAATGCCAACGCAATGGGGTTATGAACCTGTTGACTCTAAAAATTTCTTAACCTACGTGACACGCAGACCGAGTAATTAATTAGCTAACTACATCCTTCGATCAAATACGGGGCATGCCAACTCTTCGATCAAGGAGTAAATGAATGTTAATGTGGCATTGGGCCTGCTACTAACTTCTTGATTTCGGAACTGCGGTCGAGGAAGGAACACGTCTCAACCTTCGAGTTATAGAGCCTGAAGAAAAAGATGCTAGTTCTGCGAAGTTCAATACCAAATTCAGCTTTCAATGTGTCGAATGTAGTAATCCAGTAACATCTTACCTCCCCAAGAAGGCTAATGAGATGATCTCTTCCAACAAGGACTCAAAAATCCTTGTTGATCGAGACTTGGATAAATAACCAGTTGATTTTGAATCAGTGTTGTTTATCCAAACCAAAAGTGCTTCTCAGTCAGCTGATTGTACGGTTCCAGTATTGTTTATCTAAATTGAAGATGTTGCCAGTTGTCTCCACAGTACCGTTTATCCAAACTAAAGGTGTGTAGGCGGGGAAAAGGAAAATAATAATCTCAAGGTTTTTGAGAGGTTTGCACAGGGCAATTGTGTGTTGATATAGAGGGCCTTGAATGATGCACCTGCTTCTTATTTATAGTAGCAATTTCCTCAATAACTGAGTTAGAATTCCACTCGGATTAGAATTCCTCAACCCAAACTGATTAGGTCTTAACCAATCCTAATTCCTATAGGATTCTAAATCAAGTTCTTTGATCACTTATATTCAACCCTTGACTCTCGACATCTTTTCTGATTCAAAGCATCATTAGCTTCTAAAGAATCCTTATTGTACTAGGATTCGACCACTTCACTCTTATCCAAACGGAACCATCTTCTGATAGGATTTGGCCGAACTCTACTGGGCTAGGCCCAAGGTAGGAATATTCCTAATACTTTTTACTGGACTGGGAACAATCATGGGCTCGGCCCAAAGTATTATTTTGGGTCCAAATAAAACCTTAGAGCAATCGGTTCACCCTTTTCTCGTAGGAGTAGATTCATCATCGTCATTGGAAGAACGTGAAATTCTTTTTCCTTTCTGCAAGGACCAGGAGATTCGTCGAATTAATTTTCTCTTTTGTAGAAATGTGGGTTTAGTTCCTGTTTAGGGCCATGGCATGGGTAAGATTTTGATATTTCTTCAACATTTTTTTAGTCTCTGCCGTCCCTTAATCTACCGAGGGAGGAGGCGTTCTGTCTTGAGTGTGAGATTTGATAGTTTCTCTTTGAAAATTAAATAAAAACTAATGAAAATGGTTTGAAAACTTTGAGTTTTAATGATAAGGACAAAATAAAGGGTAAAGTGAATAGTATCATGATTGATTTTTTAGTGTAAAAGTGTGGTTTTTCATTAAAGTAAATAGTACCTGAAGCTTTTTGTTAAAGTTTCCTTGAATTAAAGCCACTTTATATTCTAGCTAATGTGGATGTAGCCAAGTTACCGACAATAGTATTCTCTCCTTATGCACCCAAAGCTCGATTCCGTCCATCTACTTTAGATTAGTTTAAATAGAATATCGCTCATTGGACAAATCAAATACGACCCAGCCTGCTTGCCGGCTGAATACACTATACTAGAATCATAAGAACGATCGACATCATATCTCAAGTTTGCCTTGATATTTACATCCATCCAAATATAACCAATAAACTCACTAAAGACAAGGAAACAAAGATGTGACCCTTTTTTATAAAATTATTTCCTCCTCGATATCCACTCCTTACTAATTTTAATTGACACCGGATTGAGACATGAACAAAAAAAAATTAAAATTAATCAGTTATATAAATTGAAACAAACACAAAATTAATCACGCATGGCTGGGCATTAGACTTTACTACGATCGTGTGTTTTTCAACAATTAGGGTTTTGAACCCTATACTCAGTTTACTCATCTGTGCCTGTCACTATATCGACCCTCACCACTAGGGGTGAGTTCAAAAAACCTAAGATAGAAAAAATTCAGACCAAACATCGAACCGAAACTGAAAAATCGAAAACTGAAAAAAAAAAAAAAAAGAACGAACAAAAAAAGGAAAAACTGAATCAAACCAAACTTTATTGGTTTGGTTTCATTTTTGGAGGTTTGGAACTCGAACTGAATTGAATCCCTTTTAACACTTTATGAATGTATGTCTGTGATGTTTCTTTTGTGAAACTTTGTTGCCAAGATAGTTAGGATTTTAAAGAAGTTTATAACATTCCAGGTGTATTCAATTAAAAATTAATTTTAAAGAATTTGAAAAAGTTGAGGAATTAGAGGGGATTGAAGAGATTTCATAGTGTATTTTAAGCATTCACAAATCTCACATCTCCCCATAAATCAATTAAACTTCATAAAAATTCATAGATTTATAAATCCATTAAAGTCTCAAATTCTCAATTGAATACACCCCACTATGTCTAGGGCTTTTTCAAGAAGCATACTTGGTTCAATTAGGGAGGTTATTCCATAGGTTGTAGAGGAAAGTTTTGGAACTTGGAAAAGCTTCTCTATTTTTTTTTTGCTTTCGGAATAGATATGGTGATCAATTTTTATTTTTTTTTTTATTTTTTATCTTTTTGCAATTGAGCTTGTTGATAAAATAGGATTGTTTATATGATCTTGTACCTTCCCACTTTCCCCATTTTTTTTAATATTAGTTTACCAATGCAAGCCCTTTTTTCTAAATTTCATATTAAAAAAAAAGAAAAGGTTTTATAAAATTAAATCCGAAACTAAACCGAACAAAACCAAACTAAAAAAAAAATTGAATTGAAAAAAACCGAAAGAAAACTGAACCTAACAGTACCGAAACAAAATTTTAGTTCGGTTCCGATTTTGGCAAAAAACTGAACTGAATGAAACCAAACCCATCACTACTCACCACCAGCCTAACCTCAATGGCTGTTTTTAGTTCCCTTTTTAGTGCCGGTTAAATAATCAAGGAACGCTTGGATCCCCACATAAGAGATTGAAATTGCCCCTACTCATGTCATAAACAGACAACGAAAAAGAAGAAAAATAATATATATATATATATATATATATATATATATATATATAAGAAAAAGCATGTCATTGATATTGTAACTAACCTAGTGGTGAGATCCCTATAAATATTTACAGTGCTTTTAAACCAGCACTTAAACTAGTCCACCATTTGAGAACAAAAACCTTAGCTCTGTATAGTTAGCCATGGATTGGGTTAGTGCAATAGTTGGGTTGCTAGCACTTGTTTATGTGCTGCAAGCATGGACCAAAAGCAACAACAAAAAGAAGGGACTGCCTCCCGGTCCCAGAGGGCTTCCGCTTTTCGGAAATCTGCACATGTTAGGGGAGTTCCCTCACCGGGATCTGTATCGACTAGCCCAAAAGCACGGCGACATCATGTACCTGCGCTTGGGGCTTGCTCCTGTCATTATTGCCTCATCCCCTCAGGCTGCTGAGCTGTTTCTCAAAACACATGACCTTAATTTTGCAAGTAGGCCACCACTTGAAGCTGCAAAGCATATCTCTTGGGGACAAAGGAATTTGTCCTTTGGCGAGTATGGCTCTTATTGGCGAACCATGCGTAAGATGTGCACCCTTGAATTGCTTAGCGCCCACAAGATTAACTCTTTCAAGTCCATGAGGAAAGAAGAGCTTGACATCTTGATTAACTTTATTCAAGAGGCTGCTCATGATCGTGTTACTGTCAATCTCAGTGCCAAGGTTTCGTCTCTCAGCGCAGACATTAGTTGCCTGATGGTGTTTGGGAAGAAGTACAAGGACAAAGAATTGGATGAGAAGGGTTTCAAGGCAGTGGTCCAAGAGGGCATGCATTTGGCTGCCACCCCTAACTTTGGTGATTACATCCCTTTTCTTGCTCCACTTGACCTCCAGGGGTTAACTAAGCGCATGAAGGTTGTTCACAAGGTGTTTGATGACTTTTTTGAGAAGATCATCGACGAGCATCTTCAGTCTACCAGCGAAGAAAGACCTAAGGACTTTGTTGATGTCATGTTGGGCTTCATGGGATCAGTAGAGTCTGAGTACCGAATTGAACGTTCCAATATCAAAGCTATAATGTTGGTAAGTAATATGATACTAATTCATATATATTGACATGCACGTTTATATTGCTCTATTGCGAATATGAATCACGATGGTTCCCTAAGAAACAAGTAATGGTGCTTATTTTGGACAACAATTTCGCAGGACATGCTCTCAGGTTCGATGGACACTACAGCAACATCGACTGAGTGGACACTCTCCGAACTCCTCAAGCATCCACAGGTAATGAAGAAAGTCCAGAAGGAGATAGAAAATGTTGTCGGCATGGAGAGAATGGTGGAAGAATCAGACTTGGAGAAGTTGCAGTACTTGGACATGGTAGTGAAGGAAACCATGAGGCTTCATCCAGTGGCACCATTGCTGCTTCCCCATGCAGCCATTGAGGACTGCAACGTTAATGGCTTCCACATACCTGGAAAATCCCGTATCATGATCAATATATGGGCAATTGGCAGGAACCCGAGTGTGTGGACTGATGCAGACAAGTTCATACCGGAAAGGTTTGATGGCAGCAATATAGATTTCCGCGGACGTGACTTCCAATTTATTCCGTTTGGCTCTGGTCGAAGGGGTTGCCCTGGAATGCAGTTAGGCATCACGATGGTACAGCTATTGGTGGCACAACTTGTGCATTGCTTTGATTGGGAACTTCCAAATAATATGTTGCCAACTGAGTTGGACATGACGGAGGAGTTCGGTCTAACGGTTCCAAGGGCTAATCATCTCTTAGCTCTTCCTACTTATCGCCTTCATCAACGTCAGCAATAATAATATATATGCGCAATTTCCAAATTAATAATTGTTGGCAGAACAAATATAAGCAAGTGTGGGAATTGTTGTACACTGATCAACCAGTTTCAAAGAGGCCCAAAACCTAAAATAACTCAAGATAGACCTTTGCTTGGACTACATATGTATATGTTGGAATATTTACCTAATGCCGAACTTTTTGGGAGAAATATTATAGAGTTAACATGGTCTCTTAGTCGCCACTTGGTACTACGGTCTAGTGATATTTTTCTTCACTGTATGTGAGAGATCTTATGTTTAATTTTTGAACCACATTATTGTTAGCCATTGTGGGCTAAGTGCAACCTTTTTCTTGCGGTCTCTTATCCACTTAATTATGGCTTGCTTGAAAATCCTAGTAGGGTTTGGAATATTAACTTAACATATCATGCGCCGCTAAAGTTTAATAAGAATGTGTAATATGGACAGATGAGGTTTCCTATTCTATTTGTACTTATGTTGACCCTAAAAATTACAAAGCCTACGTGGCGCGCAGGCCGAGTAATTAATAAGCTAACTACGTCCTTCGGTCGAATGCGGGGCGTGCCAACTCGTCGGCCGAGCTCGGCCGAGGAGTAAAATTTGTTGATGTTGCGTTGAGCGCGTCGGTGACTTCTTTATCTTGCGATTGCGGCCGAGGAAGGAACAAATCTCGGCCTTTGGATTCTCGAGCCTGAAGACAAGGCTGCTAGTTCTACGAAGTTCAATATCAAATTCGGCTTTTATGGTGCCGAATGTAGTAACCTGGTAACACCTCACTTCGCCGAGAAGGCTAATGAGATGACCTCTGCCAATAAGGATTTGAAAATCCTTCTCGACCGAGACTTGGATAGATAACCAGTCGGCCTCGACGCAGTGCTGTTTATCCAAACTGAAGGTGCTTCGGGAACGGCTGATTCTACGGCAACAGTGTTGTTTATCCAAACTGAAGATGTTCGCCGGTTGCCTTCACAGTGCTGTTTATCCAAACTGAAGATGTGTCGGCGGAAAAAGAAAATAAAAAAATCTCAAGATGTTTGAGAGGTTTTGCGCAGGGCAGTTGGGTGTTGAATTGGAGGTCCTTTTTACGTTGCCACTACCTCTGTATTTATAGGGACATATGCGTGTTGTTTGATAAGCTGATATAGGCTTCCGCCATGCATTAGAACTCTTCCACTGATTGCGTCAGATAAGCCTTACTATTCCCGAAACTTTGAACTTAGTCAAAATTGCAACCTAATTCAATCCTTATGCAGCCCTATCATATCAAATCCCAAGGTAGCCTAGATGCTTGGATTTGATCAAATAATGCCCATCAAAATAACCACCAATCCACGTACACCGTTGTGGTTGGTTGCTTTTTGGAGATAACCATCACAAATTTGTGGTGTATAATTACCTAGGAAATAGTCTCCCACCCTTCCACGTATATGCATGTGCTGACTTAAAGAATTGCAAATGAATTGCAATTCTTCTACTTAATATTATCCTATGCAGAGAAAGGCTAAAACATATTAAAAGATAATGCCATGATTAAAACCACAATATATCTTTCAATAATACCAAAATTACCTTCACTTTTCATCCGACGGTTGGAAGTATGCTTACCCAACGACCTTGATTACTCGGGCCGATGGTGTAATTTTGGGTCCAAACAACTTAATTAAGAAAAATCTAGATGTATAGGAATTCTTAATCCGCTTATGATGAGGGTAATGTTATTATTATTATAATTTTTCTTTTTTTGCCAAAAAATATTATCTACACTAAGACCATCTCCAACCCTTGGTCTAAAACCTAAAATTTTTAGCCTAGAATATTTAGGTTTTAACTTAGAAACAACTTTTTTGCTTTAACTGTGACATCCCGTCCCGGAAATACCGAAATGTACGTATGAAATTACAATTTTACCCCTAGTGTGCTTTCGTCACGTTTTGGTTGTTTGTTGTGTTGTGGCATGTGTTTGGAACCTCACACACTCCCACACACACACAGACACTATCCTTCTCTCTCTCCCTCTGTCTTCTCTCTCTCCCGAGTCCTCTACCCTTCTTCTTCTTCCTAAAAACGTACGGACCAACACATATACCCCTCAAACCGTGACAGATCGAGGAAACTAAGGACACCATTCGACTCGTGAGGTCGAGGCGAGCACGACCATAGCATTTTCAGGTAAGAACTTCGACGTTTTCACGTCGATATCGCGAGGTCCGTTTTGAGCACTGTTCATGCAACATTAATTTACTTAGTTTTTGGACATTTGAAGCTTGTAGGTGTGTTGGTGAGGTCCTAAGGAGCGTCGGAGTAGCTCGTTGGACGAATTTGGACGTCGGGAAGGCCTAGTTCGAAGTTGGCCGGTTTTTGAGTTTTGAGACAGGTATGATCGCGTAACTTTTAGCCTTTAAAAGTGGTCCAACGTGATTCTACTAGTTTAGGGCTTTCTTTTGGTCCAAGAATCATAGAAAACGGTTGAGAAACGAAGGAGAATAGTTAGTTTAAAGTTTTTCCCGGTTTCCGGCGACCGGAGTCCGGCGAGGGTAGGCCGGAGAAGAAAGGGGAATATTCCGTCAAGTTTGACGGAATATTCCTAACGGCAGTGACGGTATCCGGTTAGATTTGACGGAATATTCCGTCAGTTTAACGGAATATTCCTGACGGCGTCTGTTGACACCGTCAGTGTGCCTGGCACGTGGCCGCGCGTGGGGGGCGCGTAGGTCCGTGCCTGTGCTGGCGCGTGGGGGCGCGTGCGGGGTCCAAAATTTATTTTAAAAATATGGTTGTGATCCTGAGGTTGTGTAGAGCACGTTGGTATATTCATTTGTCCATTTTGAGCAATGTATGAGAAGTTATTACGAGAAACGGGTTATGTGCTTTAAAGTTAACGTTTTTATAGTTGTTTCGCATTTAGGTGACACGTACCCAGAGGACGAGCGTGCACACGCGAGACAGGGGGGCTACGACCCTTCTACATACCAGTGAGTGGGCTTTTGTTTTCCGTATATACCTATATACATTTATATTCCCAGAAATTGATTTAAAAGGGTTATTTGCCTTATGCCATGCATGTTATTATTAACGTTTATGCATCATCACATTCATTAGTAGTGGCATGCATATACATATTTATATGTGGGTGCTGTGGAGGCATAGGTAAGTGCCAGGTAAGCGTTATTTAACGATTGCATTAAATAGTGGTTAGAGATGCTTAGAGAGCTCATAACCTGCACCCCCGGTGTTAGTGCTCCCGCCCAGAGTAGGGCACAGTCCTTCACGTGTTGTTCACCTCCCGCACCATACGCTCAGCTTGGATCCAAGCTAGGTGCATAGGCCTGTCGTACAGACCACGATAGGTGGTTCCGACTCGTAGGTGACCCGCGATTATTCGCACAGCCTTCACGTGATCGTAGCACTAGAGCGTATATATATGTTACACCCAGGCTTGTCGTACAGACCACTTTAGGTGGTTCCGACTCGTGGGCAGGTTTAGATATTGAGATTGAGATTTGAGCTCTAGATGTAGCCGTACAGGTCACGTAGGTGACTCCGGCTGCCTGATTACATGATATTGATTATGATTATACCTGGGCACTTGCATATCACTTTGAGATTTTGGCATGGCATATCTTGAGCATGATTGGTATACCCTTGAGCATGTTTTGCATGTTTACACATACGTACATATGTTTATTTTCTGGAAAGTATACAGATTTTACGGCGAGGGGTTAGAAAGTATTTTATGAAATGGTTTTCAAAGAGCTTTGTTTTTGCCCACTCACGTTTTTGTTTTGCGCCCCTCCAGGTTCTAGTTGCTTAGCCGTTGCGGTGGTTTCCCTTGAGAGCTTTTCGGCGTTCTGACAGACACTCCCCATTGTAGGGTCGCCTTCGGGCGTACTACCGTTGTTGTTTTAATTGGACTGCTATAGACCTGCTCTGAATTTGTATCGCACTAACTAGCACTCATTCTAGTACTTGTATGCTAGTTTTTAATTATTCGTACTTTCATATTACTACTTTAGCTTCCGCACGTGCACATGGCTACGTCACCTTTGTGTGACGGCCAGCACGCTCCGATCTCGGTCGGGGTGTGTCATTAACCCTTCTGACCAAAAATTTTAACCCCAGATTATTAAATAATGAATTTAGGCTAATTTATTTCTTAAAGTAACTTTTTTAAAAGAAAAAAATTAGTAACTTTTTTAAAAGAAAAAAAATTATGTAGAACATCCTAATTCAATTTTATGAATATTTTAACCTAAAAATATTTAGATTCTGACAAATACTGAAAAATCAATAACAGACATCATGAAACTCGTTAAACACTATGAAAAAATATGAAACACATAAAAGATTTTTATTTTAATTACTTTAGCCGTTAGATTTAAATTTGGACCCGTTAAATTTTTGTTTTTACCTAAATCTGGCTTTGTTTTAGGTTTTAGGTTTTAGGTCCCTTTTTTTGGGGTTTTTTTTTTTGGGGGGGGGGGGGGCAAGGGAAGGGGGAGAAAAGAAAGGGAAAAATAGGTTATAGGCTAGGGTTGGAGATGGTCTAAGGAAAGGAGGTGAGTTTAGCCTCACCAATGGGCTAGCTATTTTCAAATGAAGAGGAATACCATTAGACCGTAGTACTAAGTGCGAGAGTGAAGTTATTATGGTTACGTAATCTATAAAAGTAAAGGTCTTCGTTGGTACTACACATAGTAGTGAAGGAGAAGCAAATTGTGCAATTGCACAGGATCCACACCTTCATAGGGCCCTCAAATTTTGACATATTGATACATCCATTCCATTGTTGACAAAAAAGAAAAACAAAATACATCCTATCCATTGCAATTTGATTTATTTTGTTGCTTGTTTGGGTAAGGAGAATGAATGAGTCGGTTTTTAAGCTAGACCTTCCCACAACTGAAATTTCATTTAGTTATGATAACTTGTGGGTGTTTTTTTTTTTTTTTTTTTTTTATTATTATTATTTTTTATTTAGTTTTTATCTGTTTTTCTTTTTTCTGGCTAAATCTTAATGAGGTCCGGTCCGAAAAGGCTAAATGCATTTTAGCCCACCTCTTACCACAATTAAATGTCACACATCCTTCCAATACTTTCAACCAAAGAGTACGTAAAATGAAATGATTTGATATTTCAGCATGTATCCACTAAATTACTTTACCTATTTGGTCGAACCTACCAAAAATCGTTGAAAGTATCGGTAGGGATGTACTGAAAATATGAATCTGGATCTAAGCTTTCCCAAGCATTACAAGGTCATTCAAATTGATATAAAATAATTAAACAAAATTGAAGTCATATCGCATAGGGAGCCTCCAAATGGGGTGTTTTGATATAGGCGTCTCGTTTTTTAATTTTTTAGACTAAACATACACTCCTTTTGAAATTTTGATCAAGCATTTTCCTAAAATTTTGGTTATTAATTTCAGTTTTTCACATAAGTTTATTTTGTTTAGAATTTTAGTTTTTCATGACTTTTCCTAGACATTTCGTTTTTTTTTTTTTTTCCTTTTCTTTTCCTCTTATCCCTATATTTATGCATTTATTATCCATCTCTATACATTTTTTTATTGTTTGTTATAATTTTACTTCTTTTTTTTTTGTGAATATAGTAGAATATTTATAAAAAAAATTGTCAGATTTTATTATGTAGAAGACCCAACACATAATAAAGATTTGTTTGATTATATAGCTACATCTAGTTACCTATAATATGGACACATTTAGTTTTATAGTGGATTTGATTTTTTGTATTTCTCGGTACATTTGGAATGTAAATATACCAAAAGGGTTATTAGATAGAGACATTTGTTTTTGTGGTCCATTTGTGATTGTTTGTTCATTTGGTCTTTTGGTACATTTAAAATCTAAACGTACCAAAAGAGTTACCTGGCAATGGGCACATTTGGTTTATCTGTACATTTGAAATCTAAATGTACAAAAATGGTTACATAACAATGGTTACATTTGGTTTTATGGTACATTTAAAATCTAAATGTACCAAAAGTCGATACTTTTGTTCTCAAATGTACCATAAGTTTTAAGTATATTTTTTATATATCTATACGTGAAAAAATATATATTGAAGACTTTTTTAATAGAAAGAGAATTTTTTTTAAACACTGATAATAAGGTAATGAGGAATTAGTTAATTAATTTTTTATTTTATTTTATTAAAAAAATGTCATTTAATGTGTAGAAGGGGATTGACGAAATTAAATTCCTATATTGTAGGTAATTAGTTGCTAAGTTACCTTATGCCTCTATATAAATACATTTAAATTAATGACATGGAAATTAAATAAATAGAAAATTATTGAGGTGGCAATTGATCAAAGCACCTTAATCAAATCTTTAAAAGGGTTGAATGTTTAATCTAACAACTATAGAAAAGATGTAGGGCATTCTAATTCCCCCCCCTCCAAACAAACGATGTCATGCTCCATTCAAAAATAAGTTTTTTCACCAAGGCGTTTACGGTTAGGGTTTTGTTTAACAATGGAAGGTGGGAGAGTGGTTTGAGAGGTTGAAGAATAAGAATCTTAGGATACAAGTTATCTAAAGTTAAAAACGACTTGGGGGGTATTTTTAATTTTAATTTTATTTTATTCTTTTTATAAAAAATTTAAACTCTCATAGGGCCTAAATAGCCGTTTTATGTTACAGATACAGACTATAAGTACTTTAATATTAAAATTGTGTGAGGTGTCAATAAAATAACTCTAGGTTTAAGGACGTTCTTGTGAGATTAAGTTAACAAGGGTATGGTTTTATTGACACACACAATTTGTTAAATAGACCTCACTTACTGAAAACGCCTCACATATACTTCTCAACCCCAAAATCTCTAGCAATATATTGTTTTAAAAGTTCAGTAGCTTCCAACAAAAAACGTATACAGTTCCAATCGAAATTGTTTTAAATCGTTAGTAGATACCAAATGAGTGTCTCTCTATTTTCGGTAGAGATCTATTGAAGTTTACTTCTTTGGTAGAGATCAACCAAAGTCTCTTTACAATTTTAAAGATTGTCTCATTGTTTAGGGTTTGAACATCCATATGGCATCGCTTAAGTTGATGCAAAATATTAAGTCATACCTCATGTAGAGCCTCTAAACTTTCGATTCTATGTTTCACTCGTAAAACATACTTTTTTTTTTTTTTTCATCAAAATGTGCGGATATTTGTTTTGTGGGTTTATGTTTATTTTATTCCACAATGGAGGATGAAAATAGGTATGAGATTTGAGAAAAAAATATTCTTGAGATGTAGGTTATTTCACATTGGGCTTGATGGTGTATTCCAAGAAAAAAAAAACATTATCATAGAAACATTTTGGGCCAAAACAGTCATTTTATATTAGGGCAAATAAGTTATTCAATATTAAAATTTTAAATGAATTGTGTTGATATGACACTTCAAAAATTTCATTGTGCACTCATCCGAAGTGTTTTTTTTTTTTTTCTAAATATAAAACATTTGGAGTGTACAATGAGAATTTTAGAGTGCCAATAACTACACTCTTAATAAAAAGGGAGCTTTCATGAAAGGGTTTTGGGCTAAGTTTATTTTAACCAAAAGCCATGCTATAACTTTATTTAATGAAAAAGAATTAAATATTAATAAAAAAAACCCCTTAACTTTTAATAAAAAGAAGAAAAGAACTTAAATTTTAATGAAAATAACATCATTTTAATATGGAAAAAAAAAAAAAATCTGATGCGCTGTCCATCACAAACACTGTTTATGAAACTGAACACTATTTATTAAATTGAATGATACTACACTATTTATTGTCCAGTTTCATAAATAGTATCTAGTTCTTGGTTCACTTTCATAAATAGTGTCTTGTTCTTGGTCATGTTTCATAAATAGTACTTAGTTATTAGGTCTAGTTTCATAAATAGTGTATAGTAATTGATACAGTTTCATAAATAGCAGTCCAGTTTTATAAATGTTGCCTAGTTATTGGTCCACTTTCATAAATAGTGCCTAGTTCTTGGTCATTTTTCATAAATAGTGTCTAGTTCTTGGTCCAGTTTCATAAATAGTTTTCACCTATTGTTTTAGTTTTAGAAATAGTGTTTAATTCTTGGTTTCATTTCATAAATAGTGACTACTTATATGTCCTATTTCATAAATAGTATCTACTTATTAGTCCAGTTTCATAAATAATGTCTACTTATTAGTCAAATTTTATAAATAGTGTCTCATTCTTGGTTCAGTTTCATAAGGTTTGAAACTTAGACCCTGTTTAGTCATGTAAAAGCACCCATTACGCCAAAAACAATGAGACCATAAGGGATCATTTAAATCAAAACCTTGAAAAGATTATGTTCTAAGTAATTATATTTAAAAAGATATTTTCAATTACCAAATTAAAATTCCCTCACATTTTTTACATACCTACAATAAGTAAACGTAGCTCTCCATCCAATTTCTTGACCTTGGGCGTCATCTTGGAGAAATTTTTCCTTGTGCTCTTAACACAAGTAGTACATCAAGTGTTATTATGTAAGCGGTGGGAAAGTTTAGATTTTATGTTATTAATTTTTTAACACAAGAATCTCACCACTTATATAGAGACACCTAGAGTACCGTGTGGGGCACGTTGAAAAATCTCTTGTCATCTTGATTACTATTGGAAAACAACACCATAAAAAATAAAATTGGGTGGAGAAAATGGCAAAGTGATATGCAAGGTAGACAAACGAACATAGGAAATAGAGTGGGTGAAGATTAAAAAAAAAAAAAAAAATGGAAGTAGTGATTAAAAAACAACAAAAGAAATCATTCTGACGATTTGAAAAATAGGAAAAGGATCATCTCCAGATCCCTTCTACCAAATTCACCAAATCAAGGGATCTGGACCCTTGAAATTTGATCCAACAGCTACAAACAGGGGTCCTCTTTAAAAGTTATAATAACTTCAGTCGTTGTATCAAATTTCAAGGGTCCGGATCCCTTGATTTGGTAAATTTGGTGGAAGAGATCTGGAAATGATCCCTTTCCTTAAGAATACAAGTGATGATTAAAAAAAACAAGAAGTTGCAATGCCTGTTTTTTAAATCCACCGATGTGGTTTCTACCAAAGAAAACATTGGGCACAGTCTATTGGCTAGTCCACTCACGCGCATATGGTAAGTTTTTGTTATTTTTTATTTTTATTGTTCTTTTCATTAAATAAAGTTATTAGATAGTTTTTAGTAATAATGTATAGTTTTGAAACCATTTTCATTAATTTTCTTTTTTTTAGAGCATAATAATCAATGCCAATTTAATGAAATTTTCAAATGGCCTGACCCCACTTATTTTACAAATTACATTCTTTATTCCTACATTATTCTATTTGACAAGTATTATATCATATTAAACACCATATTAATTTTATTCATTTAACATATTCACAACAATTTATATAAAATTTTATCAAACAATCAGACACTATATACCCAAAAAAAAAAAAAAAAAATTTAACAAGCACTCAACAATTTTATTTTACACTTATTTATTCACACATTACAGCAGAAACAGTTTTTATAAAAACATAGCAATAACAAACTGGCCCTAGATTAATAGTCTAGTATGAATGACAATTATTTTCGTCATTTCCCTTTTTTCTTTTTCTTTTTTATTTTATTACCCTTCCTTTTCAATAGAATAATATTTTTGCATTCAGGGTTACAAAATAAATTAATGTAGAACTTGTCATTCACTAAATTAAATTGAACTTCAAAATTTTCCTTTGCTTCAACTAGATAAACTACCACAAAGAAAGCCTTGTTAGACAATGATTTGAGAGTGGACAAAACTCAAAAAATATTTTGGCATTTGTGAATCGGACTTTCCGACTTCTGGGTGCATTGGCTTTTCTAAGGGACATTTTGATATATATAGGTGTCTCAATTTTGAATTTTTTAGACTAAACATCTATACCTTTCAGAGATTTGATTAAACTCTTCTTCTTATAATTTTGGTGCCACATGTATTATTATTAATAATTTTTTTGTACCAAAATAACATGACCTGACACAACCTCATATTTCTTAAATCTCATGTCAAAAAAATGCACAGCATATTGAACCAAATTTCCTATTATCCGGCATTTTGATTACCCTTTCCCTCTTTAGAGATAATTGCAAAAAAAACCGTAGGTAAATACAATTTATTTTCACGATACTTCCTACAATTTGGCTATGATCACCAATTTAATATAATTTTTTTCCAAAACGGTTTAGAATATTTTTGAATCCCACGAAATCAAATGTACCAATATAATTTTTTATATCAATACATGCAGAGAAAATAGGATTGACAATGCAATTTAAATTGACATAAAATGCTGAGGTGTGTATTAGTCAATGCACTTTAATCAAATATTGAAAAGGTACAAATATTTAGAAGATATAAAAATAAATAAACTATAAGAGTATAAATCAAATCTTGAACCGAGCGCAATGGCGTTTTAGGATTCTTTTAGCCGACCCCACTTAGTGGGAAAAGACTTTGTTGTCGTTGTTCAAATGGTCAAAAAGTTCAACCAAAAGTGGTGGTTTATGATGTTTAAAATTAACGAGGAGGTTCTGAGTTTGAAACACAATGTGCATTTTTTGACTTTTCAATTTTTACGATTTTTTTTTCCATAAGAATATAATTTGATTAAATGATCAAGAAGTTTAATTAGAAGTAGTGATTTTTGTTGTTTAAAATAACGAATGGTCTTGAGTTTGAAATGTTATGGGCATTTTCATTCTTTCCAATTTTTACAACTTTCTGTTTGGTTGTTATTTTTTTGTTTAATTACTACCCAGTAGTCCTTAAGTAATAATCCAATCATCAACAATTACATCATATTGTTTATAAAATTGGGTTTAAAATTTTGGTATCCCTACCATGAGCCTTTAAGAAATTAATGTCTGTACGTCTTTACCAATACTAGCCTGCTAGGTTTAATTTAGTGCTCATTTATTAATTTTACATATCAATTAAAGACTCGAAAATATGATTGTTTTTTTATTCCCATATTGACAAGGTTAGTAAATAAGAAAAAACACATCACGGTTTATATACAAACATTTTAAAAGTTAGCTAGATAGAAGGGAAACAAAACTCATCATTTATCTACTTGTAAGCTCGGGGTATTTTGATTCCCTTCTCTCAATACAAAATAAATTAGTTTTTCGATGTTTCTAATTTACTGAGTTTGAAGTGCATTTTTAAATATGATTTTACTGAATATTACGTGTGAAAACAAATAATTTTTCTTATATGAAGTTAGGCCACATTTTGTGGTGTCGGCCCGACCCTCAAAAATCTAAGGACCAGCCCTAATTAAACCCTTCCAATCTTTTCGTTTCCACTTGGAAATGCTTCTTTAAAAAGTTCTACACTTAAGCGTGCTTCTAATAGAAGCACAGTATCAAAATGCAAGTATTTCTTAGAAAAATACTTGAACTGTATTACCTTTACCCAAAAACTGGAGCACATATATACTTTCATCGCTTTCAGAAATTCTTCTAGGAGAACATATCAAATGCTTCTTACAAAAATAACTTCAAAGTGCTTTTTTTAAACCCATAAGCCCTTTTGAAATTTTTCTTCCATACATCATCAATTCACTTGCAGACGTTCTAATAAAACAAATTTAGAAAAGAAAGTCAGCGAAATTAAGAAAAATAGCAAGTATAGCACTTTTATTAATTAACTTACATGTTCCTAAAACCCAACCCAAGAGACATCGAACTTAAACAAAGTTAAACACTAATTCATTCGAAACTCAAGAGATTTCTCCAAGATGTTATTGGGAAAGAATCGTCAAGTTGGGATGGCATACACTGCTGAGGAAGAAGATTATTGTTCATCACACCAAAGTTGTCTGACCCATCGAAAACCGGCATTGATCCTGGTCGGTCCTCAACCCCAAGCACGTTAACATTGTTCTCCCAATTATCGGACCCCATCCAAGCAAAGTTTTGATCAACTGCTAAAGTTGAAGGACCACTTGTCCCAGCTTCAGCTGATACACTTGGATCCACTAGCCCGGCGGTCATCATGTTACAATTGGAGCAATTTGCGAAGCCTGCAGATTGATAGTGACCATCGGCAAGGCTATTCTGCCACGGCCAGGTGGCTGTGGCAGTGGCAGTGGAAAACATAGTTTGACCCTCAAATCCCATCATCATTGGGTTTCCTGAGCAGTTTAGAATCGGATCAAACAATGGCTGTTGTACATGTGGTTCCTTGTGTACCAAGTTACAGTCATCATAACCGTACGGCAAATCAACAACAGATTTTCCTTCAATTGACCTAACCAGGTAGTCCAATTTCTGTAGCTTGGACTCTAAGAATGCTGCCAAATCCATCAACGAATCCTCAGATAACGCGTCTAGTTCCTTGTCATTGAGCTCAATCTTTTGTTCAAGCTGCTTCATCTTACCTTGAAAAAAATTATAGATGTTGACCTCTCGCGTTTTAGGGTTGTTTCTGTTCTTAATAGCTGCCGCTTGGTGCTTACTGATAATGGCTTTGGCCAAGTCCTCGTCTTCTGGCCAGACCTTAACTTTGGTATTGGGTCCAATATATGCAACCACGCAGACCTGAGCTCCGCAGAGCTTATTGAGATTCATTGCTTTCCTCATCACAGTTGCTGATCTCTGCATCGTGGATTTCCGTTGTTCCGACTGCTGCTGCCGCCTCAGTTTTCTGCGTTTAGCGAGCCTTTGCTCTTCGCCGTTGTCTCTCCTTGGTCGAGCTGAGTTCCCCTTCATACTTGACTCCCAAGGCACACACTCGCAAACTGAGAAGATCAAAGAGAAAGAGGTCGACTAAACTTGCGAAAAATCGTAGGTATAACTGTAAGAAAGTTTGTACAACATATACCAGTTATATACAGGTCTCGGTGTGCTGCTGATATGCTGAAAAGTATTTCCTATTGTTTATAAACTTTTCAAAAATATAGGAAAAGCTTTTTCCTCCTCCTTAAAAGGTTTATGATATATGTCCTTTTCTCTTTTTATTAGGTAATTCAAGCAGTTAATGCTAAATTATTCCTTGTTTTGAAAGTATAGACACTAGCTAGTTGATAAGACAAGAATAAAACTAGAGAGGGAGAAGCTAAACGATCGAGGTATATCAATGGTAAGTTTTATTTTCTATCCTAAAGATTTAAGGAAATAGCCTTTGTATTAAAAAATAGAAAAAAATAAAAAAGACAAAATAAAAAGAGAAAGATTTGATTTGGAAAACTCTAAACTATATATATGAACTTTAATTGCAAAGATTTCAGCTTAAGTAATATTACTTACTCTACAAAGCTCTTGCAACTAGGAAATAAACTGATGATGATGTGACACGATCTAAGCTGTTAGATAGTAATATATGGTGAATATTAGAAACTAGAAGATCACTAAGAGCATCTCCAATAGATTTGTCAATTTTTTCTGTCAAATTCTTAATTGATGGCTGATGTGGGATTTTGAAGCATGATATTATATTCTAACCGGTATGTTATTTATTATTTTACTATCATATATGGCCCACTTTAAAATAAAATAAACAATACAATCATTTTTGAAGCTTTTTATGGGCCCCACCAATTAAAAATAAATAAAATAGAAATGAAGGCAGCGTGAAAATTGTCGCTAGAGGTCTTGCTGCCATTCCAAGTTAGCTAAACGATTATTCGGTTGGAGTAATATTTATTGTCAAAAGTGATTAGTTGGCATTCCACCTAAGATTTGGCATCTCATTTGGAGATGGTTTAAGGAACTTCACTAACTAAAGACTAAGAGATGTAGCCACTTAGTACTAAGGTCTAGTGGTATTCCTCTTCACTTGTAAGTGAGAGGTCTTAACTTCGATTCTGGCCAAAGGTGGGTTTGAACCATATTATAGTTAACCTATTGTGAGGCTAAATCCACTCCCTCCCCTTTAGTGTAGATAATATTGTTTGTTCAAAAAAAAAAAAAAAAAAAAAAAAAAAAAAAAAAAGACTAAGGAGTGTAGTTGATTTATCTTTCAAAAAAAATTAATAGATATTTTTAGGGAAATAGACATAAATGATCCATTTCTTAATCTTTGGACCAAAATAGGACAAATCTGCTATGCACAAGCCATGCATACCATGCACAAAAGCGAAACGATGAAAGTAGAGACATACAAATTGTAAAAACTCACATGTGATGACGTCATTTTTCTGATTTCGAACGGAGAGCTGTGAACTCTGAGTTTTTAGGTTAAGCCCATATCTATGAGCATACCATGTGCATATCATGTGCATACAATGAGTATATCTTAAAAATTCATCAAACAAAAATAATTTTTAATAAACATTGTCACGACATTCAGACAAGGCAGGGAATCCTAATATAGAAGAGGGAGAAATTGACTAAATCGTTTGCTGCTTTTGTACTCATGGATGAACGAAGGAAGCACAAAATAGAAGAATATTCTGATATGAAAACAAAAACATTCAATTAACTTTCAGAATATATATTTTTGTATTCAATTCCAATCCCTATCAGATTTAGATGTTGATGGGTGCGCCGATGGGCCGTTTGGGTTGTTGAGAATCCATGGATGCCCTTGGCTGGAGCTTGTACTTTGGGTTCATACTGTGCAAGCGCGCCACCACATGTTTGATGTGGCTAGAGCTTGACTAAACCCAATTATTCCTCTCAAAATTGGAATTTGTAATGAAGAAATTCTGATGGGGTCGATTGCAAAGAAAGGGTTGCAATAGTACTTGCTTTAGCTTCAGTATCATCCGCTCAGAACCAAGGTCAAATTCTATGCCTTTTATCAAATTTTGTTTATGGATGCCATTCAGCTTGAGCATCATTCGCTCATTCTGAAGGGGTTGATTGCAAAGAAGGATTTGAGTGGCAGAGAGAGGGAGAGAGAGAGAGAGAGAGAGAGAGAGAGAGAGAGAGACCTATTGGATGAAGAAGATGGGTGAGTTAGGGTTCTTCAAACTGGGGATTGGGTGAGAGAGATTTCGGAGAAAGGTGCAAATGACCATTGGGTGGGAGGAAATATACGAGGGCAATTTGGTCATTTTAAGGTTTATAAAAATCATATTTCTATCATATTGTTGTTCATGTCGTGTGGATAGGGGTGTAACTCGAGCGGGTTGGAAGGTCAACCCAATCTGAACCCAACTTTTACAATTCAGCTCAGGTTTGGGTTGGGTTTTATTCGGGTTCATTTGGGCTCGGGTTTAATTGGGTTAAGGTTCACTTGGATTGAGTTCGGGTTGCCCAACTTTTTCAAGTTTAATCTTGTAACAACTTAGTTTATAAGAATTCCTAAAAAAATTAAACCAAGTAGCATCAAAGCTGGCTAACTTTAATTTCATAAATCAATCAAAGTTGCTGAGTAATTGCTTCGAGACACAAAGAATTTACGTTTTGGAGACTAACAATCTACTATAAAGGTTTAGGATTTAGAGACTACAAATATCGGTTGACTAATCAAAGTATCTTATTCCCTAAAAACTTAAGTAATTATAGAGGGTAATTTATTAAAAAAAATATTAGAAAGGGTGTTGGTTTTTGGACTTGGCTCACTTGAGTGTAGTATGAGCATTAAATGATATGGGTTACAATCTGGTTAGATTGGGTTTGGTTAAACGGGTTGGGTTAGGTTGCGGATGGACAGGCAAATGATCAACCCAACTCAACCCAATCAATGAACGGGTTGAAATTAGGTTGGGTTCGGATGGGTTATAACTAAAAAAAAAAACCCGCTTGTTCGAGTTTAAAGTCGAGTTAGACATGGACGAGTTCGGATTGGCCTAACCTAAGTTGCACCCCTACGTGTGGATGGTCTATATGTGACAGCTCGTCCCGAAATATTTGTATCAATGACGTGAAATTACTAAAGTACCCTTGAATGTTTGTGGCGTTGTGTGATTTAAGTTTTGGTTGTGGACCAATATGCTAAGTCCCGAATATTTTTGGAACCAATTAGGAACTTAGACTTTGGTTTGTTTTATTTGTTTTTGGTTGGCTGCCATCTGGAACATTCACACACACACATCCAATCCCGTTGACCCTCTCTTTCTCTCTCTCATCCACACTTGGATTTTCTTGCCATTTTGCGTACAACTTGTACGGACAACCCTCAAAACCTTTTCAAACATCATGGATCAAGGTCGTGAATGGTGTTTTTGGACTCTATGCAAGCTTAGGAGTCGAATGGTGGTGGTGGTTGGACGTGAAAACCTCGGAAACCTTTGAAACCAGAATTCCCGATTTGGTGCATTGTTCATGCAAACGTGATCATGAAGTTTTCAGAGTGTTTTAAGCTTCTAGGGAGCTTTAAAACATCTTTACGAAGCTTGGAGAAGAATTTTGAAGTGTTTTGGACGTCGGGAAGCTCAAGTTCATCGAGTTGTAGTGGTTGCCAGAGTGTTCGAGGTTTCCCCGACGTGATTTCATTTGTTTCGGACTCCAAAGTGGTAAGATCATGTTCTCCTAGTTGAGAGCTTCATTTTGGTACAAATTTCATGAATTTTGGTGTTGAAATGAGTAAGTTATCAAGCTTTGAAGTTTTTCCAGAAATCGGTGACGCAGCGGCGACCGGCGGCGAACTCCGGTGAACAAATGAAGGAGAAGGAGAATATTTGGTCAACTTTGATGGAATATACTAACGGCATTACTAACTGCGTCAGGTATATATAACGGTGTATTCCATTTTTGGACGGAATAGTCCCTAACGCTGTTAGGGTTTTCGTACGTGTGCTAGGCACGTGCCTGCCCGTGGCCGGCGCGTGGGGATGTTCGTGGTGTTGAGTAGATCACGTTGGTATATTCAAACACCTCATTTGAGCAATGTATGAGACGTTATTAGCTAGTTTTGGTTTGTGCTTTAAATTAACATTTATATAGTTGTTTCGCATATAGGTGAGACCTATCCTCAGGACGAGCGCAGTCAATCGAGGCGTGGGGGCTACGACCCTTCCACATACCAGTGAGTGGGCTTTTGGTTTTCCGTATATAGCTATATACTTGAGAGTTTTCCCCAGAAAATCGATTTAAATGAATTATGTTTGAAATGCCATGCAAAGTATCTGCCTATTTTACTCATGCATTAGTAGTTGCATATATTTATGATTGGTGCTGTGGACACATAGGTAAGTGCCAGGTGAGTTGTAGATTATGGTTGTAAGATTGATGATTATGTGAGAAGTATTGAGAGCTCATAAACCTGCACCCCGGTGTTAATGCTCCCGCCCAGAGTTAGGGCACAGTCCTTCACGTGATGTTCACCTTCGCACCATACGCTCATCTTGGATCCAAGTTAGGTGCACAGTTCTGTCGTACAGACCACTATAGGTAGTTCCAACTTGTAGGTGACCTGCGATTATTCGCACAGTCTTTACGTGATCGTAGCACTTAAGCGTATTTATTTACACCCAGTCCTGTCGTACAAACCACGTTAGGTGGTTCTGACTCGTGTGCAGGTATATTTTTTTTAGATGTGGATTTGAGCCGTACAGGTCATGTTCGGTGACTCCGGTTAGATGGATGAGCTCTAGATTCAGCCGTAGAGGTCACATTAGGTGACTTCGGCTGACATATCATTTGCATTGATTTATATCACTTAGCTTACATATTTTTTTGTGCTGAGATATTTGACATAGCATATTAGTGAATTTTGCTATTCTGAGCATGGTTGTGGTGTAGATATATAGATATATATATATATATATATATCCTATTTTATGGGAAATTATACAGGTTTTACGGCGAGGGGTTAGAACGTTTGAGAAATGAAATGATTTTGAAAAGCTTTGTTTTTGCCCACTCACACTTTCTGTTTTGCACCCCTCCAGGTTCTAGTTAGGAGTGCTTTTTGGTGGCTTGCGAGGCATCCACGGCAGCTCTGATAGATTATCACCAATTTATGGTCACCTTTGGGTGTTGTATAATTAGTATGTATCCCGCTAGACTGCACTTAGGCTACTTATGCTCTGGTTGTGTTATCACACTTAAATCTCACACTAACAACTTATTTTAGCTAGTACTTTTAGTAGTTGGTTTTTATTTATTTGTATTTCCCTATATCATTTTGCTTCCACACTATACACATGGTTACGTCACTCTCATGTGACGGCCAGCACGCCTTGATTTAGGTCGGGGTGTGTCACTATACATATCCAAAAAATGCTATTTTGGTCCCAAGATTAAGAAAATGAGTCATTCTTGTCTATTTCCTTTTTTTAAGTAACATATTTCAAAGGATTTTAACAAACTTTTACAATTCTTTATAGATTTTGGCATTTTTTAAATGCATTTCTATTATAGATATCTTACAACATAAAATGAATTTATTTCTCAATGCACAATCTAAAAGGAACATAAAAGCAAACATACATATATTGATATAGAAGTACAAACCAATCAAATATGTCTCTCACTTGCTCATTTGAATTATAATTTTTTTTTAAAAAAAAAAACTTCAACTAACCATAACAAAGATCATTGACTCATAACCACCCGCAACTAGCCACTTCAAACCCAATCACTCATAAAATTAAACTTGAAAATAATAATTTCAACTCACAAAATTAAAATAAAATTAAAATAACTAATCAAACCCATTCAAAATATATTGGTAATGACCCATTCATTATCGCTGAAGTTAGCAGGATCTCTGAGCTGCTTGAAGAATTCCCATTGTTGTCTCATATGGCTTGGATTGGAATTGTACATGATATAATTGCAATTGGGATTTTACAGTTGTTAGAATGGCACTGGGTGGGGCAGAGGGATGAGGGGCAGCAAAAGACTGTTCTTCTTCTATAGAGAGAACTTTTCGGTCTTAAAATGAAATTCTGTGGGTGAAGGTTGGATGGTTGAAAGCGTTTGGTATTTTACCACCTACACTCAAATCCATCAAAATTCCACACTGTTAAAATCCTAACAAATCTTTGATATTCTCACTATACATAAAATGTGTGGATTTTTTTAAAATCTTAATCAACTACTGACTATACCAAGATATCAGAATTTTAAATCCTCAGTAAGTAGTAACTACGGCTGCTCCAGAAGCCAATACGCCATTCAGCGTGTTTCTGCGGTTCTTTATCAAAGTTGAGCGGCTGCCTTCGTGTGAGCTTCTTCCCAAAACATGTTTGTATACTTCTCGAGGTGTGCAACAAATATTCATTTTTAAGGAAGATTTATGCATTTTTCTTCAATAGTCTGATCTACTCAATTATACGGGAAATAAACGTTCAAGATTAAAATTAGAAAAATACTATTTTTGTTTATCTGTCAATCTAATTAATATAAAGTCAAACTACTCAATAGTCTGGACTATTGAAAACTTATCTTTTTTAGGAGATTTTCTTAATTGTATCTTATGCTTTGTTCTACTATTTTTCATTTTATGGGATTTGGGTTTAATTTTATATTTCCATTGGGTTTTTGTAGGGTATTTAGATGTATAAAATTTCTCAATTTAAATGGTAGATTTAGGGTACAATTTTGATTTTCTCTTTAATAAATAAACATTAAAATAGAATAATAATTTGGGATCTTTTAATTTAAATACCAATTCTAATAAAAAAGTTTAACTAAAATACAATAATTATAGTTTAAGTACAAATAGAAAAGTCAGCCAAAACATTTCTATAAATATTACCATAATTCAAAGTACTTAGATGATTGTCATTTAATCCTATCACGTTTTTCTATTTCCGGCGACCAACCAATCAATTTTTCGATGACTAACCGATCAAATTTTCTCAATGTGACAACCCATCTCTAATTTTACGATTTTATAAATTTCAAAAGAGTGAATTGATGAAAATACCGCTAGACATGAGATTGTTGACCTTCATTGACCGTCATTTCGTGACGTGTGCGAGCTACTATTTTATCGTATTCTCAATGTACTCACGGGTATGAACACGTAGGCACAAGCGGAATCGAATTTGGAACTATGATGGAGATTTTACGGATTTATGAACGTGAAAGGTGATTTGATAATTTCACATCTAGAGATATTTTGTGTTGTTTTGTGAGCCACGTGGGGCCTACACCCTACTCATGCCCTGTCCCGTGTTCCCTCATTCCAGAAACCTTGGTTTTTCTCTCTCTTTACTCAACCATTCTCTTGCTGCCACCTTACCTCCCTACTCAACTCCATTTCCTCAGTCTCTCACATCCCTTTTTCCGTTAGCACACTCTCTCACGTCTTATCTCTCTCGGTAGCAATACAGACACCAGCACGCTCCCCCACTCCGGCGAACTCCTCCGCTACCAGTGATGACCATCTCACTGTGACCTTCCCTTTCCTCTTCCTTTCAAACTCTTTGCACTCTCTTCCTTCTGTGCTCGCTGCACTTGAACACCGGGGATAAATCCGACGACCACCTCACTTCTCGACCTAGGTAAGGACTCGCACCCCTCCATTTTCTCTTAGTTTTCAATGTCTAGCTCGAGTTTACATGCGAGTTTTTGGTAAGTTATATACAGAAATCAACTCGGGAAAGTTATTCCCTAGTTTTTCCGGTCGATCCCAACCATGGCTCAACTGGATTTCTGGTATAAAATTATTTTCCTCTCTCTGAGCTTCTAATCCATGTTTATTGTGCTAAGTTTAGTTTAGTTTTGAGCTCGAACAGAGTTTGGGAAGTTTTTTCGGCCAAACTAGACCAGAAACTGGCAGTTGCAGAGGTGCAACCCGTGACTGCAACTGGGTCAACTCAACCCGATGAAAAAGAAAGGCCTTAAGCCCAAAATCCAGTACAAAATCTCTGGCCCAAGCCCACGACCCGTTTGCCTTTGGATCTGACCCGGATCCATTTGAGATATTAGAGGGAATATTCTTTTAAAATATTCCGTTAACTGTTGACAGTTAGTCGACTTTTGTTGATTTTTTCGAAATTTTCTCAAAAACCCTCATAGGCTAATTTCGACGCCCTGAGTCCGTTTTTTATATTCATTTAGTGAAATTTCAAAGTTTTAATGTAGTTGCCCGCTAGGGCGGCTCGGTTGACTTTTAGGGTTGACCGTTGACTTTTCTGTTGACTTTTTTGTAAAATTTCCCGATGACCCTCCTTAGCTTATTTCGATGTCCTGATTCTAAATCCGCACTCCATTTTGCCAAATTTAATTTTCTTAGTGGAGTTTTACAAATGGGTCCCAATATTATGCTTGGGCGCAATTACTATCGGAGGCTATGGCTATCCTAGCTCGAACATCTGCGGCCTCGCAAGTATTTGTGAGTGCGTCTTTACTTTTAAATATTATATCTTATTTTGTTTCCATTTATACATTTGAAAAAGAACTTCCTACGTATGCCTAGATTAGACTAATGTTTATAATAATTAGCGAAATAACGGAATTTACGAAATTATCCTAAATCCTACGGGATGCACAAGTATGCATATTATTAAGGGATGCCTTATTTATATTTATAACAGCGAATGGTATTATGTTGGCATAAGTTATTGATTTACCGCTGTATGATTTTGTTTAGTACTCACCTGGGCTAGGGCCAGGCTTTCACGTGTATGTGCACATTGCACCGTACGCTCACTTTGGATCCATTGTAGGTGCCAGTCCTGTCCTAGGTTGCTATAGACAATTAGGAATCATATGCGTTGTGCATAGCGCTAGTCTTCACGTTATTTTAATACTAGAGTGTATATCTTTGTTACACTTATTCCTGTTTATGTCAGAATATCTCTGCATGAACTCGTGTGTTAGCATATGTCGATGAGCACTTGATAAGATATGTTTGCTTATGCAAGATTATGCGGTTACAGACGTCATGTACTTACTTACGAAATATTGTGCCGTATTGAATTCTTGAGGTTTTGCAGGCTACGGTAAGGATTTTCTTACTATACGTAGCATGTATTTTTTGGAAACTATACTTGCTTAGTATGTATTTTTTGGAAACTATACTTGCTTTACGGCGAGGGGTAATTATGTTTTCAAAAAGGTTTTTAACAAAGCTTTGTTTTTTGGTCTACTCACCCTTGTTTTTCGCCCCTCCAGGTTTTGGTGCTGAGCTTTCATGTCGACAATTATAATTCGCATCCTACTTTACTGTACTTTACTTATGATCTAATAATGTGAAATGGGTTCATTCCCACTCACAAGTGCACTCTTATATTTAGGCACTTTTAGGCTTAAAATTTACTCGCATTTTCCACATAACTACACTTTATGGCTACGTCACAATCATGGTGTCGACTAGCACAACTCTATTTGGAATCTAGATGGAC
This sequence comes from Pyrus communis, assembly GCF_041283825.1. Lineage (NCBI taxonomy): Eukaryota > Viridiplantae > Streptophyta > Magnoliopsida > Rosales > Rosaceae > Pyrus > Pyrus communis. Next base: position 17,601,877 of record NC_142565.1, read on the forward strand.
ATTCCGGGTCGGGGTATGTCAATTTGGTATCAGAGCATAAGTTTGGGTAGTATTGCATTCATCACACGCGTGATGTAAGCATTCTTGGTTCTTGAACCTAAGTGTCGAATCTTGCCACCTCGTCGAATATGAAAAACGTGCTAGCTTTTCCGTAAGTTTTGGTCATTTTGGATGACTTATTGACGTTCTAGAAGAACATTTCGGGTACCATCTCTAGACTTTAAATGGGAGAACATCCCTGCCAAGGAAATCCCGAATTGAGACAAGTTGATGGCCCCGAAGCTGAGAGTTCCCAATCAATTCCGCTACCTTTATCTTGTTATCATTACCAATCCTTTCGAGTTAAGAAACCAAGAATAGTTTTGATTCCTTGGCAGTATCCGTTAGCATACCATCTATCAGAATTCCTATGAAGTTTACTTTCATCGAGATTCTAGAAATGTCTTGAGCGACAACCAGGTGCTAAAGTGGTAGGACTCAAGGGAAGAACATCTAGGGGACAACCACTTTTGGTCCTCGATAACACTAATTTTTTCAAATGCATTAGTGATCATTCCGGATCTTCAGAAGGAAGATTGACTTCCGTTTAAGTCTGTTCTAAAGTAGATTATTAGCAAATTCCTTTTTCCGGCCTTAGGACATTCCAACCAACACTAGTTTCCAGATTTCCTTTCGATATTGTACTCATCATTTCGATGAGTAAAGGCTTGTGAGTATGAGTTTTTATACTTTCGGTTAGCAGAAATCCCAAAAGCAGTAATCAATTTCTCCTAGAATCAACGAAACCACCTCAGAGGACCAGCTCCTTACCAATCATCCGAAACCATCTACGCGAGCAGACTCTAACCTGTAATCAACCTACGGTGGTGCTACTAATTAATGATACTATCCGATATCCAGGAATTGTCAACCAATATTCAGGCGGTATGATTTCTGATATCGAACACATGTACTAGTATTTGGGAATGATACATTTATGCCAGAAAGCTGGTTCACAGTTTTTGGGTAACGAACAATATCAAAAGTATCATAAATGTGTTAATTAGCGACACGACTAATAGACTGATTAACAATGACTACTTGAGCCGAATACACTAAATCTTGGAAACTTAGGAGCAAGCCTTGTAAGAGAACTGTAAACTCGCAGTTGTGCTAATCAATTTACCCATCTAGGTAACCAGAACATTCTCGACCAGTCACCTTTCTGATCACCTCCACAAACAAACATTAGAATTGAAGTACGAGTTAAATTCCCCCTATAATAGCAAATTGAGTATCGAGAAAGCTATGAAGACCTATTAGCACGTGGCGTAGTGAAAGGAAGAAGTATGGTACATTTCGAGGACGTATATCTCTGGTGTCATTTCTCAAAATTTTACTTGAGATATCACCAATTTGTGAAGTAAGATACATTATCGATCTACTTTCTCGTACTATACCAATTTTCTTTGTATCTTTTGAACAACTTCTACATCATTGAGAGAACTTAGTTACAAAAGCATACCGATTAGGAATTTACGCATACTTCAAATTGATGGTCTACTTGACCAATTTTTGTAACCTGATTTTTCTTCCATAACCTAACGAACTTGTAGTAGCCTTGTCGACGACTTTCTTACCTACTCCAGCAACGAAATCTATTCTCTATACACCGATAGTTAGCTTTATACCAAATTCCTCAAATATTACCTTTGTTTAGTTGGTACTTTTCTTGGGAGGCATGATCTCAGCACACATTCTTGTCAATTTCACAACGGGTGTTTTTCTTTTCATGTTGGCCGAGGAAAATCAGTTTAGCTGAGACGTGGAATACAATTAAAGTTGGGACAACTGAGGTGTTGTCTATTTCCTACCCTTGTTCGTACACCTTTTGATAACATCGAGAATTTCAAAATCCACGATGACGTTTCTTTGATAGATTTGGCTACGTACCGATGCAGCATGACAATGTATCGCTTATGCTTCCCAACGGTTGGAACTGTACAAAATGAACCATCTTACTCATGACCTAGAGTCAACAGTTATCATCTTCATTTGAAAACTGGATGATCTTTACCAACCTTCACTTTTCAAATACATCTTCATTTGAAATAAGCCAAATTTCTGACAAGGACTACGGAAGAACCAGATCAATGTCTACCCTTGTATTATCGGGTATTACCCCAGTTGTGCAAACGTAATAACTGTTATAGCAGCAAAAGACATATCTACCCTTGAACATCTTTAGCTTGTCTTATCCCATTCTAGTTGGGATTCACAAGTATCAATTTGACATTACTTACAAATCTAGAATCATTCGAGTGGTTATAATCACTTCCTGTATTTGAATGGAGTTGGCAAATATCACCATAAGCTCCTGGTACAAGGTATCTTGTACATGTGGAGATTATGGTGATGTTTCGATGATTATCGACCGACTTGACAAGCTAACTCACTTTTCATCGGTCTAGGGGGACTATATTTTAGATCACTTGGTGAAATTTCTCTTTTTTGAATTTATCGGATTTTCTGGCATTTCAATCGACATCTACTTTGACTGTGATCCCATAGTCACCTTGTGCCTGAAGGCATTCTAGCCAACCTTGAGTACATGTCTACCCTATTGAACTTCATATTGTTTCTAAAGCAAACAAATCATTAAGGAAAATTGCTCGGATATTTAATTTTTAGTTTTGACCATTAATGCTTCAATCACCCAATAAATACTATGCTGAATGAATTTTACCGCTGGTGATTAGATCTTCTAGAAGCTATCGTTGTAACGAGATGTCATGCACTCACCCTAGTTACCTTGTATCCTAGATTTGATGGACTTGTTTTGACCTGCAAATTCTTGAGTGTTCTTTTAGCCTTCTCATCGTAGTTTTTGCTAAATTCAAGATAAGTTCAATTTGAATATGCTCACTATGCTGTCGTGAACTGCATTGTTCGACTACATGATGTGCACGTCACTACTGTATATCAATGTGATACGCATTTCATTACTAAGTCTTGGGAAGTCTTTTTGAAGGCTAGAAGTACTAAGTTTTTGTCCAGTACCACATTTCACCCTCAGACTAACAACCAGTTTGAACGAATTATCTAGACATTAATGTACATGTTGCATTTGTCTGTTACACAATTTTAGCATGATTATGGCTGACACCTATCCTTGTTAGAGTTGCGTGTAACTGCAGTTACAATTTTCAGTTTTGGGTATGGAACCGTTTGAGACATTGTATGGAGACTTTAGGCACAGTACTTGATTGATAGAAGAGTATTGCAAACAGGTATTTGAATGATCGAGATTACAATTTAGGAAATTGTGTGCTATTTGCGTTGTTGCCTTCTAGGCGCTAATTAGACGATATATATGTATTTCCCAATAAGGGGCAAGATGGTAATATTACACCCTCAGGAATTTGTTGTTTGCTTATCAAGACAACACTGAGCTGTTGATATCGCGGGCTATAGACCATAATATCTATAACTTATTTGTTGGAATCGTTAAGCAAGTGAACAAGTAGGCATGTCTAAATTAACATTTTTATTTATTTATATATTTAATTATTGTTTGGGCTTAACCCAAAGATACTACACACTTATCTTTGGAGTACGTGACGCAACAAGTGATTACATGAAAAATATTCTACGTTCAGTTTTAATCTCAGTACAATTATTTTAATTTTACGTTATTATATATATTTATTTTGACGTGATGTTATTATACATATATAAATATTTTCAACTTTATGTTTTTATAAAAAGTATTAAATTATAGTATTGTACTGAAGGAAAAGGAAAGTATAAGTTTCAGGGCATGAAAAAGGAATCTTTGCACTCCGATCGCGATGGAATGACATTCTCTTTTATGTAACCGCTCTAACTTGATATCTTATTTATATATACTTTCTTCTATCTTTCCACTATTTTATGTATAATAAGTTATTTCAAATTTCGAGGATAAATTTTTTTTAAGGTGGGTAGATTGTGACAACCCGTCCCTAATTTTACGATTTTATAAATTTTAAAAAGTGAATTGATGAAAATGCCCCCTAGAGTTGAGATTGTTGACCGTCGTTGACTGTCATTTCGTGACGTGTGCGAGCAACTATTTTATCGTATTCTTGATGTACTCACCATTACGAACGCGTAGGCGTAAAAGGAATCGAATTTGGAGCTACGATGGAGATTTTACAGATTTACGAACGTGAAGGGCGATTTGGTAATTTTGTCTGGAGATATTTTGTGTTGTTTTGTGAGCCACGTGGGGCCCACATCCCATTCCTGCCCTATCTCGTGTTCTTTCATTCCAGAAACCTTGGTTTCTTTCTCTCTTTAGTCAACCACTCTCTTGCTGCCACCTCACCTCACTACTCAATTCCCTTCCCTCAATCTCTCACATCCCTATCTCTATTAACACTCTCTCTCACGCCTCTTCTGTCTAGGTAGGAATATAGACACCGACACGCTCTCCTACTCTGGCGAGCTCCTCCACCACCAGCGATGACCACCTCATCGTGACCTTCCCCTTCATCCACCTTTCAAACTCTCTACACTATCTTCCATTTGAGTTCGCTGTATGTGAACACCAGGGATAAATCTAGCAACCACCTCACTTCTCGACCTAGGTAAGGACTTGCACCCCTCCATTTTCTCTTAGTTTTCAATGTCTAGCTCGAGCTTACACGCGAGTTTTTGGTAGGCTATATATAGAAATCAACTCGGGAAAGTTATTCCCCAATTTTCAGGCGAACTATCCGAGATTTGCAGGCCTTTTTCTGACTGATCCCAACCATGGCTCGATTGGATTTTTGGTATAAAATTCTTTTCCTCTCTACCATATTTCGACATCCTTATTCCAAATTCGCACTCCGTTTTCCCAAATTTAATTGTCTTAGTGGTGTTTTACTAATGGGTCCTAATATTATGCTTAGGTGCAATTACTATCGGAGACTTCGGCTATCCTAGCTCGAATGGCTACGGCTTCACAAGTATCTGTGAGTGGGTCTTTATTTTTAAATATTATATACCTATTTAGTTTCCATTCATACATTTGAAAAAGAACTTCCTACGTATGCCTAGATTAGGCTAATGTTTTTAAGAATTAGCGAAATAACGTCATGTTCTTACTTACAAAATATTATGCCGTATTGAATTCTTGAGGTTTTGCAGCCTATGGTAAGTATTTTCTTACTATACGTAGTATGTATATTTTGAAAACTATACTTGTTTTACAATGAGGGGTTATTTTGGAAACTATATTTTTGGCTCACTGTAAGAATATGATTCCTATACAAGTTAAATATATTGGTATCACTTTTTTTGGCAAACTGTGGAAAGGCATTGTCACTGTTGAAGAATGACTAGGTTCACTGGTGGCGGAAGACAATTTCCGGCATTTGGGGGGTGGGCCGTGGGATCATGTGCAATGGGGCAATATGTAAATATTCCTATGCTTATAAATGTCTTGGCACGCAAAATTGTGGCTTTATCCAGATAAAATTGCGTGACCTTGGTAGCTTTTCTAAAAATTTATATTTTTCCTAACATTTATATTAAATTATTGGATCTGAATTTGCTCTAATATATAGTTTTAGGACTCAAAAGTATAATACAAACTAATTTTAAAATGAAATATCTTACAATTTAACAAAAAATCATAAGTTCAATATGAGCAAACACCAAACATAGGGCAATTGTCATTTTTATTATTTAATTTGTTGGCCTGACACTACAAAGATCGCTTTACGATTTAATTCGTTTATGTGAAGCCAATATAATTTGGTTTCTAAAATTAATTCAGTCTAAAACAGCTAACAATAACAAATGGAGCCTTACACTTGTACCTGAGGTCCCTTTCAGGGTACCAGTTTGTTTGAAAGTATACCCGACTTTTATTGTTGCCGTACGAATCATAAGTTTCTACATTTAAATTTCGTACATTTATCCACATTTATCTGCATCTTAATCGTTCTTTTTTCTTTTTGTTGAACAAGGGTCAAATGATTAATAAAAGCAGGAGCTACAATAAAAAAAGGATCCCAAAGAAGACGCCAGAAACCCTGTAGCAAGTAAAGACCCCCTAAAAGGGCGAAAGCCGGCCTAAGGCTAGGTAAAGAAGACCAAGAGCGAAGCCCGAGTCACCATCAAAGGACCGAAAAACTTGAACAGACGTTAGTGGAGGCATGGGAGGCCATCCATGGAAATGATATGAATGTAGACATGCAAGCAAGTGATATTTTACTACAGTGATAAAAAAATGTTAAATTTTTGTATGATGACGTAAATTCAAACTTCTTTAACGATTGATTTAACAAAATTTATCATTTAACAAAAAATAAATATTTAATTTAAGAAATGACATCAAAATTTAACAGTTAACTTCAATTTAAACGTCAAGTCTAAATTGTAACTAACCATACATCAAAGTAAAAATGGGCTCAGGTTTCCCAATTATTATTATTATTATTTTTGTCAAAACTCGTTTCCCATTTGGAGATGGATGGATTTGTCGGGAAGGGTCATATTCATGTGAGTTTGGCGTGGTGAAGTGTGCAGTCAACATGGTGGACCGACCGACCTACACCTAGTGGCGGTGGCTATTATAAACGCGTAAACCTCTGAAGGCAGATTGTCTCCCTTTCTGTTTAGGTGCCTTTTTCATTTTTTTTTATTTTTTTATTTTTTTTTTATTTATGCGATTACGATTTAAAATGTGAACGTGATTTAACCGTGATCGCATAAAATAAGAGATGTTGGGAAGGGCACCCTTAACCATGACCGCACAAAATAAGAAGGGATAGGAAGGGCACCCAAACAGGGAGGCAGATTGTCTGCCCTCCATGCCTTTTCCATCCCCTCTTATTTTGTGCGGTCACGATGAAGCCACATTAACATTTTATATTTCTATTATTTTTTGTCTCATTATCTTTATAAAAAAAATCAATATAAAATGTTGATGTGGCTTAATAATGACCGAACAAAATAAGAGAGGATTGAAATGGTATCCAAACAGGAGGGCAGACAATCTGCCTCCTAAACCTCTTGCTTCTGTTAGACACAGACCCGGACCCACCAAAGATTTATCATTGTAGTACACTAAATTTTATGATACAAACAGTTAACTACTTAAAATTAAAAATTTTAGTTACTTATATTATGATACTTAATGTTTCAAATTATATTTTCGAAAAATTTATGTAATAAAAACCTAGACCCAACCTACAACAAACAACGATAATTGGATTCGTTTGACTCCAGTCAAATTTGACTTGATATATATATATATGGCAAGAATAGTGGATTTTTTTATTTTATTTTTATTTTTTATCAAACGATAGATTTTAGTAAATGTTCCTACCAATGGATAGTGTTAAGAAAATCAATTTTTTTTAATCAAGCTTACAAACCAATTAATGTAATTGTTATTTTTTTTTATTATTTAAATATTAATCAACGTACTTATTTTTTTCATTAATGGCACATTATTTAATCTGTAAATTTAATTTAAAGTTTTAGTCTCTTTAATATTACCATATGATAATATTAGGGAGCAACACCGTCATTTGTCATATGCGCCCCAAATTTTAAATTGCCACTAGTGCTAAAGACATGGGTCCACATACAAGAGAAAGGGAGTATACTCCTAGGTAATGAATCACATTAACACATAAATTGCTGTCATTGTTAGTGTGTGCGCGGTGGAATTAGTTTCGTAATGATGGACTTTTTTGGGATTACATTTCGGGATTAGAGAGATGGCTGGACAAGTCTCTAGATGAGCTAGAGTAATTTTAAAGAGAACTCGTGTAGTTGTTCTCGATTAGGTATCAAGTAATGGGAATTAAGCAAAGGAACTTTTTACTGATTATTGCAAAGATCATTAAAGAGTGGTGCAATTCTTTTTTTGTGGTGCTTTACGGTAGTTTGATAGTGTTGATTTTAAAAATTATCAAGCTTACATGGTGCATAAGTAGAATAGCTAATAAGCTAACTATATCATTCGATTGAATGCTAGCGTGCTAACTCGTCAACCAAGCTCGGTCAATGAGTAGAATGGATATGGTGGTGGTGGTGTCGAACACGCTGCTAATTTTTGTTATCCAAGCGATCATGGCCGAGGAAGGAACTTGTTTTGGCCTCTAGATTCTAAAGCCTGAAGACAAGGCTGCTAGTTAATGCGAAGTGTAGGATCGTCGACACCGGATTCGGCTGCTTCAATTATATATGTGAAAATACAAGTGCACCGAACTGGTATCAAACTGTAGGGACACATATACTCAAAGAGATAAGTGTCTTGACTGTGAAACTGGTTCGGTCGTCAGAATGCTGAACTCTGAAGATACTTGAGAATATCCAATCACACAATTGGTTCAGCTTTTAATGTGCTAAACACTATCACCCAATATAGAGGCTAATGAGATGGCCTCTTCTAACAATAACTCAAAGACTCCTTGTTGATAGAGACTTAGAGACTTAGATGGATAGTCAGACAAACTCGAAACAATGTTGTTACTCCAAACTGAAGGTGCTCCTCTATCGCCTAACTCTACGGCTCCAGAGCTGTTAATCCAAACTGAAGATGTCGCCAATTGCCAATATAGTGTTATTAATCCAAACTAAAGGTGTGTTGAAGAAGTTAGGGAGGTTAGTGTTTTTTCAAAGGTTTGAGAGGGTTTCGCGTAGAGTGAGAATTTGCGAAAGAGCATGCTTTGTGTTGAGCTGAAGATCATTTGAATGTTGCAGAACCTCTTCTATATGTCAAGACCATAATTGGATTCGGCCCGAACCCAATATTTTGGATCCAAATAGATAGTCCCGTGCCTTGCAAAGTTCATTTCTCCTCAATCTTATCTCTTGATTCAGTTGGACCTGAGCACTCTGTCATTAAAGAATTGTATTGTATTTCTCGTGAATTTGCAATTGTGAAGTTGTGGGATTTCTTTTGGCATATGTCCTATTGCTCTCGCTCTAGGGATTTCCTATATGGTTTTTCCTCAAAAATGTATGGTTTTGCATACGCACATTGGAAAACTTGTGTACCTGAATTTGGAGGCATGCAGAACTAGGTTTCCAACTTCAGAAATAATAGTACACGCATATGATTCTTTAACATGAATAGTTTAATGAACTTTGAAACTTGACTTTGAAACAGATTTAATTTCACTAGTAGAATAGTAGTTGGTAAGATGAATCCATAATTCCACGTTGCAACAAACCAAGTGGTAAGAAAAGTCGAATTCTCGATAACATTCCTTCCTGTATATGCTTCTTATCCATTCTAGACATATGCCTTTGGTTTGCTACCTAGTTAGTTTAACGTTGAATATTATTATTATATATCGGCTTCCTTCTGCCTGAACATGAACCAATCTAATTAAATTAACCGACCAAATTCCCATGGCGGCGTTTATTTAATTCTATTTAGATGCCGGTTCAAAGCTACAAGTAATAAGTCTCCGTGTCTGGTGGTAGGGCGTGCTCGTTTTCTTGACGAAAGAGAACTTGCATGTAAACAGTACAGAACTTGGTCTTGTATTTTGTGGGTGGGTGGTTGTGTTTATAGTATTAAAGGTGGCGAATTCTAGAGGCAATAACGACCAACATGCCGACGGACAGGGAGGACAGCGCAGTCGCGGTGGTGCTGGAGGTGGGATATTAGTGTCGGCGACATCGTCAATGCTGTTGCGGTTGGATAGGGAGAGAGAGATGTCGGTGATGGTATCGGCCTTGACGCATGTGGTGGCCGGAGATGATGATGAGGTGGCTGCTGCTGCACCTGCATGTGGGAATTCTGATTCAGGGACTAGTTCATGGAGTAGTGTTGGAACTAAGAGAGGAAGAGAAGAAGAGGAAGGCGGCAGCGGCCGTGGCGGCGCTCCCTTGTCCGAGTCGGTTACAAGGCTCTGTAGAGCTTTTGGTGAATTTCCACAGCAGATTCAGCGGCAATCCTCTGCTTTTGGAGGTAATTTTATTTTAACATTTTACATTTCACAAGATAGAATGACTCGCGAGTAAAGCAATAGAATATCCTTCTAAGATTCTTCTAATTGATTAAAGTCGTGCACGCTTCGATCCCTTTCACTTGAAGTTATTCAATTAGAACAAAATAAGAACAATTATGATTTGTGTTTATATCTATTTGTTTGTTCTTTTCTACTTATTTTCAAAGACAAAATAAAATTACAAAAAGCAGGCAATTTCTGCAAGCTATTCCAGTCACGCAAAATGCGGAGCGATTGAGATTAAACAATTCAGTTAAAAGACTGACGCATTCCGTTTTATTTTAACCAATATTTTCAGAAGGCTCAACCGTACGAACAAGGACAACAGAACCTACACAAACAGCGTTCCCTCCAACTCCAGTTAGTGCTTATGTTTACAGTGCACCCGAAATAGCAGAGCCAATAAGGAGAAGATACAGAGGAGTGAGACAAAGGCCGTGGGGCAAATGGGCGGCTGAGATTAGAGACCCCTTCAAGGCCGCAAGGGTGTGGCTAGGCACCTTCGAAACAGCCGAAGCCGCCGCCCAAGCCTACGACCAAGCTGCCCTCCGATTCAGAGGCAACAAGGCCAAACTCAACTTCCCAGAAAACGTCAGACTCCTGTTGTCAACCGCCGTTGATCCGCCGACCCAGTTGACTCCTTCTGCTCCTCAAAATACCCTTTTGTCCGTTGCCACATCCAATGAGTCGATTGTTCACTCTCATGCATTCCATTCATCGGAAGAGATGGCTTCTACCTCAAGAAATCTTGTTAGCTATTCTATGTTGGCTGATATGCAGAGGCAACCCATGAGCCTTTATGATCAAATAGTTCTGCCATCCTCTGCATCTACATCTGCTGTTGCTACTGCTTCTTCTTCTTCCCCTTCCTTTTCTTCGCCATCACCGCCTCCTTTTTCTTCACTCTCGGTCATCGCTTCCGCTGGACCATCCATAAGCGACAACAGTACTAGTGCTTCCGATTTTCTGATGCAGCAATGATCTGGCTCTATTCAGTATACTACTCCATCCTCAAGCTGATTTCGTTAACATCCTGCTATTTATTTTCTGTTCTTTTTTTACTTCTTTAACCACATATTTTTCCGTTAATTACGAAATTTTTATTGAGCTCGGATATGAAATTATTTCTTGTTAGATGTATTTACCATTAGTACAATCGTATACGAAAAAAGTTTTTATAATTCAGATAGGAAAAAAACAGCATTTGTAATTAGGTTTACTTTCCTCTTTCATATCATGGAATCATGAATTATAATACATCCATTGTTGTGGCCTATATTTAATTGATAGAGAAGGGGGTCGGCGGCACATAGAGAAAATAGAGGGAGATGTGTTTGTAGGGTTGTGTAGAGGAATGTGTGTTATTCGCCTTACGCAGTGCCTTTATTTATAGTAATAAGAGAGAAGAAATCCCTCTCCTCCAAGGAATACAAGTCTATATAGGAAAGAATAACTAGAATAAAATCTAATCTAGGATTTACACAATCACACTTAAACTAGAAGTTTACAACACTCCCCCTTGAGTGTGTAAATATTCAAGTAGATTCGGCATCATGTAGAGGTTGAGGAAGTCGACTCGTTAGCACTGATTCTAGGAAAACACTATTCTCAATAAGGTAGGAACTTGCATAAGGAAGTAAGTCTCACAAAAAATCCCATGGCTATGGTAAAAACCCAAGTAAGGACAAAACTCATAGTCTAAGGAAAAATGCGTGATGTAATACCCTGAAAATTTAAATATATGAATTTTATATTCATAATTGTGAATATGTGGGAAAAAATCGAAAATAAATCGATTTATGGTTATGAAGAATTTAATCAAGAACTTTTAAAGTTTTGTTTCCAGAAATTATTATAATTTACGGCTTTGTATTATTGAGATTTTATGTTATTTTTGGAGAAATTATATTAATTCATTTAAGTTTAGTTTTAAATTAAACTAGTTATGAAGTTTGAGAATTAATTATTTAAAATCCGTAGGCCTTTCGAGGCATTATTTATATTTTTTTAATAGAGCTCAATCTCACGAACGCGTAGGCGCAAACTGTTCGTGAAACGGAGTTATAACCAAGAAGTTATTAACGTTTAAAGTCGAGGACAAAATGGTCAATTTATTTTTGAGAAGGCTTCATATTTCTTTGAGCCAAATTTGGGGAAAGCCACGTATGTGGCTAAGATTCAAGGAAGAAAAGAAGGGACGGTTGTGATGAGAAGGGGAGAAGAGAAAGAACAGAAAGGATGAGGGGAGAGGACCAATAAGAAAGAAGAACAAGGAGGGGAAATGAGAGAAAAAAAGGAAGGGGAAACGGATCCCCTTGACGAACCGTGAACCAACCTGGTTCTATCTCCCAACTCCAGCCACCATGGACGGTGAGGTTGGTGTCAAAATGATCTTTACCTCGAGGCCAATCGATCCCTCTATCAATTCTACCCCAAAAGTTAGAGAATTTGGCTTTGATTTTACAAAACCCACATCGGAGGGTGCGACGGGTTTATCTTCGAATCACCAAAACCTAAAACAATTTCCTTCAACCACCACCACCAATAGGCTCCCCTCAACCTTAGTAACAAAGCCCATGCATTTTTTTGGGCATCAGAGATGTTGTGGAGTCGAATCAAAAACCCCCAAAATTAAGGGTTTCCGGTGGGTTCGAGGCAAATTGGAGCCTTTCCAGGCCAAATTGGACTTGGCCGCAGCTATAAAGTTTGCTCTACTCTTTGAGATCTTCATTTATGTAATTTTTGAGAATTTTTAGAAATAGTTGAATTTTCCGACGAGCCGGGGCGGTCGACCGCCACCCACGGCCGCGGGTGTGGCGGCACACAGCCAGGGAGCCGACATTGTGTTTTTAGGCGAATTTTGTTATTCTAATTATGCTTTTGAGACCTAACTGCTGTGGTTTGAATATTAATACAATTGTGGTATATGTTGGATTAAATGAATATATTTGGATTTGGTTTGAATTTTTGTATATGTGAACTACGAATGGCTTGATCCCTATTTAGGGTACGTAGGCAGTCTAACGAGAAGTTAGATGCAGCCATAAAATTAAACGAGGTTAAATAATCGAGAATTACAATTTAGTTGAGAACTATTCTTAGTTTGGAAAAATTGATTTAAGAGAAGTAAAGGGTAATGAATCGGGAATAAAATTGTTATGTTTTGATAAGAGAATTAAGGTTATAGAACTTGTGGAATTAAGGAACTTAATTAAAGGGGTGTGAATATTGGTGGCTAAATAAACAAGAGTTTTATTTTGGGCCTATCAACAAACTTAATTCCCGAAAATAAATATTTCGGGGCCGGGGCGTGACATGTGAATAATGCAAAGTAAATTGAAACGTCTACAGGATATCATCAGGGATATGATCAACCCAAGCTGGGTGCCTAGTCAAAACCTAGTTAGGTAGTAAAAACCCAGTGGGAAAAATGCTCTTAATCGTAGAGAAAAAGAGTACATTAAGATCAAGTAAGTATACTTCAGCATACTCCCCTTGAGTTTGACACAATTCCAAAGAGAACTAGCAATGTTACAACTCAGAAAGTTTACGCATACCAATTCCTTGAACAAGCTTCTAAAACATTGCCTTTGGTAGTGATTTGGCGAAGAGGTCGGCTAGATTGTCTTGTGAACGAATTTGCATAACTTCAATCTTCTAATGCTCTTGTTGTTGATGTGAGAAGAAGAACTTTGACGAAAAGTGATTGATGTTGTCTCCTTTGATGTAACACTTTTTGAGCTATTCGTTGCATGCTGCATTGTCTTCATAGATCATCGTTGGGACATCAACGACGGGGTAAAGATTGCAAAAGCTTCGACTATGGTCCACAACTGCTCTTAACCAAAAGCATTCCTGAGTTGCTTCATGTAAGGTGAGAATTTTAGCATGGTTAGATGAAGTGGCAACAAAGGTCTGTTTAGTTGACCTCCAAGAGATTGCGGTGCCTTCAACGATAAAGACACAACCCATTGAGAGTGCGCCTTAAGTGGATCAGATAAGTATCCTGTGTTGGCATAACCAACAAGGCGAAAATCGACTCAAGATAAGGAGGGGGTGTGATGTGTTATAAACTAGCACACAAATTAAACCCTCTTGTTGACAATTGTAGCATATATGTAAGTAGGGATCGTTCTAGGCCGGGGATTAGGAGGGATTGCTAATCTACTCTAAACTGACTTAAAAACACAAAACTAGGCTTAAAAACACTTAACTAGACTTAAAGAACTCAAAACTAACTAAAAAGACTCATAATAGCACAAAACAAGAAAATTGACTCAAAACAGAAACGACTTTTGTCTGTTGACGTATTAGAATTTTTCATTTATTTTATTCCCGCAGCTCTTGTTGATACGAATGCGTAAGTGCAACCGGAATCGAGTTTGGAGCTAAAACGAAGCTTCTAAGATTTTTGTACGATAGGGGTAATTAGGTAATTTCTCAGGTGGAGATTTTTCTCCACTTTGGGCCTCTACATGGCCGATATGTGGCGATTCCCCACCCTATTTCTGGGGTGTTTTCTTCCCCACCCATGAAACCTTTCTCTCTAGAACACTCTCTCCCTCTCTCGTCTTTACTCTCTTCTCTCATCTCCGGCGAGCTCACACACACATACATACGTACATTGACCATCACAATTGCAACCACACCATTCTCACCACCTGGACCTTCCCCTCTCTCATTCACCTCTTCGATCCCACTCTCTATCTTTCTCGGCAATGTGCACAATCACTGTGCATGTGATTTTCCTACAATGTAAGTCGATCCCACCCGTAAATACTCCTAGATCGGGTTTGGTAGGATGATTAGGTAGTTTTTAAGACATTTTAGGATGGTTTTGGTCACAGAAATACTTGGAGGAAACCTTTCCATGTTTTCCTGCGAGTACCACGGGTTTGTAGGGGGATTTTTGGCCAACGCCGACGATAACGCGACCCCATTTTGGTACGAACTTGTCCTCCATGTTTCTCGCTTCAATATGGTTTTTGAATTATTGTTTTCAGTTGAGTTTTGACCCCAAAATGGAGTCGGGAAAACTCTCGGTTGAATTCCGGCCTTCTTCTTCGTTGAGTCCGATGACCTATGAATTTAACGGGCTAGCCCCTGCCCGAAGAAACCCGACCCAACTCTAAACCCAACCCTAAAACCTTGGGCCTATATAGCCAAGCCCAAAACAGAACCAGGCCCAAACCCAATCCTAAAATCGGCCCATCCACCTATTAGCCCAGGCCTAAACCAAAGCCCAAAACATAATCCTAGAACTTGCCCAATCTAAAAACCCAGTTCTTGGTCTGCACGTGGGCACACGTAGAGGTCGGCCATGGTAGGCGCGTGGAGCACACGTGCCTTCACTGGAGGTACTGTGCTCCGCCGTCATCCACGGCAGTGCAGGCGAACCTTCTGGTGACCTATCTTGGCGTGTGGCGGCGCATGGCTGACCGGGCCACCGCTTTGTGGTGGTGCATACGCCAGCAAATGGGGAACCAGATGTCCTTCCTTAGGTTTTCTGATGTCCTGAATTCGATCATTCTAGTAGAGTTTTATTAAATGTACTCTCTTTGTGTATAGGAACACTGGTTGGAAGTGATCTAATCCTTCCTAGTTCGAGCGGTTCTCCGATAGAGGAATATTTGTGAGTGGACGCCTTCTTAACTTATATGTTTTTAAAAAGGAGAAATTAGGTTCTCATCTGACACACCCCGATTCAAAAATTGGAGCGTGCTGGCCGTCACGGGAGGGTGACGTAGCCAAGTGCGCAATGTGGAAGTAATAGAGTGAAAATACGAGGAAAATAAAGTCGACGAAATAATTTACAATAAAAAGATCAGTGAGTACTAGTGACAAACGTATTAGGAAAAAGGTAAACTAGAAGTTCAAGTATCCTAGGTGCAATCCAGAATAAACAAACACTACACAAGTGATAACTGGAAAAGACTACATGGAGGGTGCTCTATCAGAAATGCCTCGATGTCTCTTTCGTCACCCACGTCCTCGCTACCTAAAACCTGGGGGGGCGTAAAACAGAAAACGTGAGTGGGCAAAAACAAAGTTTGTTTTTCAAACCATTTCAATATCAAGTACTAACCCTTCTCTGTAAAACTTGTATACTTTCCAGGAAAATACCATACATACTCATATATCAAATCATGCTAAAAGCGATAAAGCTCAAATATGCCATGCCAGAATATGCCGCGTCAGAATATCCAAACAAATAGTATAAGCATCAAGCAGGTGAGATAAAAAAAAATCATAATATGCCAGTAATATCAGTATGTCAGCCGGAGTCACCTAAAGTGACCTGTATGGCTGAAACTATAGCTCCTCAACCACTATCCTGCACACGAGTCAAAACCACCTACAGTGGTCTGTACGACAGGCTGGTGTATATAAATACGCTCAGTGCTATGATCACGTGAAGGCTGTACGATGTATCGTGGGTCACCTATGAGTCGGAACCACCTAAAGTGGTCTGTATGACAGGCTGGCATCTGCCTTGGATCCAAGGTGAGCACATGGTGCGGGAGGTGAATGATCACATGAAGGCTAGGCCCTACTTTGGCAGAGCACAATCACCGAGGTGCAGGAATATAAGCTATAACTCAATCTCATCAACACCATATCTATCACTAACAACATACTCACCTGACTTACCTGAGCGTTTATGGCACCAAAGCATAACCAACACAATCACAATAATAATATCGACGATATTCGACATGGCATTTCAATTATAAAACCATTTAAAACGTAATTTCTGGAAAGATACCAATCAATATATACATATACTGAAAACAAAAGCCCACTCACTGGTACGTAGAAGAATGGTAAGCCCCGAGCCTCGCGTGGCTGCGTTCGTCCTACTGATAGTCCTCACTTATATGCGAAACAACTATATAAACGTCAAATTAACGCACATAACCAACCTTTGGTAATAACTTCTCATACATTGCTCAAATGGGGTGTTTGAATATACCAACAGGCTCTACTCAACCTCATGAACATCCCCATATTTTAAAAATAACTTTTTGACGTCCCACGCACCGCCACGTGCCGGCCAAGGCACGGCCAGACGCGCCGGCCACGCACGGGCACTTGCCTGGCATACGTGTGGAAACCCTAACGGCATTAGGGAATATTCCGTTAAAACCCTAGCAAACGTTAACGGTCGTTACCTGACATCGTTAGAATATTCCGTTAACTCTGACAGAATATTCTCCTCCTTTTCCGGTGAGCCTTGCCGGTTGCCGCCGTCTGCCCCGCCGTCAGCGCTGCCGTCTGCCACCGTCAGCGCCGCTGTCTACAACTTGAATTGGGCCGGAAACTGGGAAAATTTTCAAACTTCAATATCTTCTTCATTTCTCAACCAAATTCCAAGAAATTTGTACCAAAATGAAGCTTACAACGAGTAGAACAAAACCTTACCACTTTGGGGACCTAAAACCAACATAATCTCGCCGGAAAAACCTTGATAATCCGACCAATCCTGCAACTTGATGAACTCGAGCTTCCCGACGTCCAAAACACTTCAAAATTACTCCCCAAGCTTCGTGAAGACGTCCTAAAGCTTCCTACAACCTTAAAAACTTCTAAAACCTCATGATCACGTGTGCATGAACAGTGCACCAAATCGGGGTTTCATGGTTCTCGGGTTTTTGAAGGTTTTACGTCGATTTAAGGGTATGGATGAGCTCCTGAGCTCACAACATAAAAGTAAACTCCTCGACATCGATCCATGAAAGTTGAGTAGTTCGAAGAGTGACCGTACCACTTATACGGACAACGGATGAAATCTGAGAGAAGAGAAAGAGAGAGTCAGGGGAAGAATGAGATGGGTGTGTGTGAGTGTGTGGTCCAGATGGCAGCCCACCAACCAAAAACAAAACAAACCAAACACCCTACAACACAAATTAACGTCCAGGGGCAAAATCATCATTTCATACTTACAGTACAAATGATTCAGGACGAGCTGTCACAACCTACCCATCTTAAGAAAATTTCGTCCCCAAAATTACACATCAAAACAAACCACTAGTAATCATAAAACAACCGGGGATACAAATCTCTCATCTGATACTCCGTCTCCCAAGTAGCATCTTCCACTGAGTGATTCCTCCACAAAATCTTCACCGAGCACACTGTCTTGTTCCTTAGAACCTTTTCTTTCCAGTCTAAAATAGTCACCAGCTCCTCGTCGTAAGTCAAATCAGGATTAATTTCCAACGGCTACAGAGGTAGCACATGCGATGGATCCGAGACATAGTGACGAAACATTGAAACGTGAAATACATCGTGCACTCAAGAACACTCTAGAGGTAACTCAAGTCTATAAGCTACTTCGTCAATCCGCTCAGTGATCATGTACGGCCCAATATACCTGGGACTCCATTTCCCCTTTTCCCTGAATTGTACAACACCCTTTCACGAAGACAGCTTCAAGAATACCCAATCACCTACTTTATAGGTCCGATCTGTGGCATGTCTGTGCGCTAAGCTCTTCTGACGATCCTGGGCCACTTTCAGGTTAGACTTGATTACTTGAATATTTTGGGTAGTCTCATCTACTGATGCGAGATTTATACGCACACAAATTAAACCCTCTTTTCGTCAAATTGTAGTATATGCATAAGTAGGGATCGTTCTGGACCGGGGATTAGGAGGGATTGCAAATCACTTGAAAACTGACTCAAAAACGTAAAAACACAAAATAAATGTATTTCTAACTAATCTAACACTTTAAAATAAATGGGGGATTGGTTTTGGATGAATTTAAACTAAAACAGAAACTTGGAAACAGATTATAAAAACGAAATTGATAAAATAGAATGATGAAAAACTAGTTAGAGGGTTCCTTATCCACACATGAACATAAGCATATAATTTGACTCCCAGTTATGACTTCAACAAACGATGAATGACAATGCTCCAAGTTAATTAGGTCCGCTTAAATTAACTTTCAGATTTCCCTAGATTCATTGGATTGGATGATTGCATACGACAATCCAAAGCATTCCTAATCAAAGTCCCTAACCATGGAATACGCATGATAGAGACATTTAACAAAGATCATTAAGTTCAACGGAAATCATAAACATCGACTAGGCATTCATAACTATGGAAAACGCATGTTAATCCAGCCTAGGGTTTACTAAACACAATCGTGACTAGCGATTTTTACTACTCATGAATATAAGTTCATAACGATTAGGTGAAATTCCCTTATATCCTAGCATCAAGTTTAGGCATGCAAATTAAGTGTCGACCCTCAACCCACATACATAAACAAGTTCTTAATCAAAACAGAAAAGTAAACCACATCTAAAGTTCATGAGTTCATAACTGGAGTAAATCAAATCATAACCAACATATGTCCATGGCTTCAAATTCGCCTCTAACTAAAAAGAAATTAGTTTCACATGTTTAACATAATTGAACAACAAGTTAAATTAAACATGAAAACAGAAACAAGAAAAGAAAGAACAAATGGATGGAATTGAATGGATGGAAAGTTAGCTACGGGGTTCATCTCCACATATGTTATACTTGCATAATAAAATGAATTCCAATTGCGTTTCAATAAACCATGAATTCTCAACGCCCCGGGTTAATTAGGTCTGCTTAAATTAACCGTCAAGTTTTCCTTAAGTTAATGAATTGGATGATTGCATACGACAACCCAAAGCATTCCTCACAAGTTCCCTACATGAATTGCATAATAGAGATACAAGCAAGAATCATTAAGCATCATGAAAACTATAAGTGTTGACGAGGCATTCGTTACTATGATTGCATGAAACTTATGCCAAGAATTTGTTTAACGCGATTGTTTATAAGCAACCTCCACTACTTGTGAATATAAGTTCATAACTATTACGTGAAACTCACTTATATTCTAGCGTCAAATTCATGCATGAAAATTAAGCGTTCATTCTTAATAAACATACATAAATAGGTTATCAATCAAACAGTTAAACAAATTGAATTCACAATTTATGAAACGTAATTAAAAGTAATCAAATCATATTACAAATATAAACATAATTTCGAATCACCCCCTAGCTAAAGGGGGGTTTAGTTCCTCATACAAAACAAAGAGAATTGAAATTAAACATTGAAATCAAAGAAACGCCTAAACATTCCAACAACTCAAAATTGAATTGTATGAACGTTTAGGCCCTCTTCTCTTCCTCTTTATTGTAGCATAAGGTCTAGGGATAATTGGTTTGGGGGATGGAAGTGTGGAATGGAAGAGGAGTGGTGGAGAAGTGGAAGGGGAATGGAAAAATGGTGTTTGGATTACAAGGGAACTCACGGCTAGGGGAGGGAATGGAAGTGTTTGAGGGGTGTTGTGTTGTGAATGAGATGATGCTTGAATGAATGAATGCAAGGGTATTTATAGGAGTAGTGGAGGGAACATATGGCTGTTTGTTTAAGCATGCATGTGCTGGAATGTGGTGGAAAATAGCTAGGAAAGCTGGAAAGCACAAGGATCCCACGGCAATGACAGTTTTTGATGTTGGATTTGCATGTGTGTGCTGGAAATGGTGTGTGTATGCATGTGTTTGGGAAGCTTTCTTGCTCATTTTCTGGATGCAATGATGAAGAGTTTAATAATTAATGCATGTAGGTGGCTGAAATGATGAAGAATGAGTGGTGGAAATGAAAGGGAAAGCTAGAAAGACATGTGAAGATGCTGGAATTGTGAGTAGGCCACGGCAATGTGTTTTCAGGATGGTTCTTTGTGGTTGTGATGCATGTGATTGCATGTGTTGATTGCTAAGGTGTGTGATGATGAGTGTAAGTGGTATAAAGAATGAATGAAGGCATGTGAATTAGGTGGAATGCTGGAATGATGAAGGGGATACACGGCACAAGGTTTGGAATGTGGAGAAAGGGGTGTGAATGATTATGGGATGCTGGAAATCTGGAAAGGCACGGCAATGATGCTTGTTGTTGGTGAAAATGTGGCTGAATGGATGGATGGAATGGTGTGATTGAATGATTAAAGTGCATGTGTAATGAATTGGAGTGACAACTAGGTTATGAGGGGAATGCATGTGGCTGAAATTGCATGTGGAAAGGTAATGAATTATGCACGGCAATGATGTTGAGAAAGAATGTGTTGGCTGCATGGTTTGTGAATGCATGTGAGTGCATGTGTGTGTAAATGGGTGAAAATGTGGGTTAAAGTGATGCATGGCTAGGAAATGTGAGTGAATGATGTGCATGTGTGTGAATGCATGTGGAATAAAGAAGAGTATGGAAGTGAATAAATCATAATATGGCTAGTTTAAAGGGCTAGGGTTTAAGTACATAGAATGGGCCTAAAATAGGTTGGTTTGCATGGCATAGAATGTTTGATTTGGGCTAGAGGTTTTCCATGGCTCAAAGGATTTGTTTGATTGGGCTAGGCCCTTTGTTTTATGTCCCCAAAGAGCATACAAGGCTTCAATTTCGTCCATCCTCTTTGCTACATGGATAAGCTATCCAATCCATGCCCAAAAATGCTCCAAATGGCCTCAAAATGCACTTTCTTGCTCCCTAGGCCCTTAGAACCTGAAAACACACAAAAGAAGCATAAAGGACTAAAATAACGAGAGAAACATAACGTAAATGCACGAGAACAAGCCATTTAAGTCGCATGAATATGCTCCTATCATCTACTGTCTTTGGGCCCTCCAAAACTCTTTCACTTACCTCTGACCAACACAACAACGTACGACAGGATTTACCATACAATGCCTCGAAAGGTGACATAACAAGGCTCGAATGGTAGCTGTTGTTGTAGGCAAACTCAATTAGATCAAGACGTTTATGCCATGCATCACCAAGCTGCAAAACAGAGGATCTCAACATATCCTCCAGTGTTTGAATGGTCCTTTTAGATTGCCCGTCGGTTTGAGGATGATATACCGTACTATACAGTAATCTCGAACCAAGAGCTTCTTGAAATGTTGTCCAAAATTTAGAAGTAAATCTTGGATCTCGATCAGAGATGATGCTGACTGGTACTCCATGGTATTTAACGATCTTCGATAGAAAGAGCTCAGCTAACCGTTTCAAGGAAAACTTCTCTTGAACTAGAATAAAATGCACGGACTTGGTGAGTCGATCAACCACTACCTAAACACCATCATAACCATTTTGTGTATGGGGAAGCTTATACACGAAATCCATGGTAATATTTTCCCATTTCCACTATGGAACGGGAAGTAGCTGCATCCGTCCAAACGGCTTGTTTCTCTCGGCTTTAACCTGCTGGCATACAATACACCTGCTAACCTACTCAGGAATCTCTCTTTTCATACCCGACCAATAGTAAAATGGTCGTATGGTATGATACATTTTAGTGCTCCTCAGATGCATAACATATGCCGATACGTGTGCCTCATCCAAAATATCCCTCTTTAACTTCGCGTTGTTCGGTACAAACATTCTACCTTCTAGCATGAGCATACCGTTTGATTCTCGAATCTGAAGATCTCTCTTTTTCCCCTCATTTCTTAGCCGAATCAACTCCTGAGTTTCATCGTCATCCATCTGTGCCTCGAGTATACGGTCGATCAAAATTGGCCTAACTTGAAAGTGAGCAAGTAAGGCTTTTTCTCGAGCTTCCACTTCTAACTTCACTCCGGTCAACCTCAAATCAGTAAGAAGAGGAACATGGTTTGTGTGAAAAACGTCAATTCTGCCTTGAGATTTCCGACTAAGTGCATCAGCCACCACATTTGCACGTCCCAGGTGATACTTGATCTTGTAGTTGTAATCACTTAGCAGCTCTATCCACCTCTGCTAGCGAAGGTTCAAATCTCGCTGAGTAAACAGGTACTGGAGACTCTTATGAT
Source organism: Pyrus communis (assembly GCF_041283825.1). Classification (NCBI taxonomy): domain Eukaryota; kingdom Viridiplantae; phylum Streptophyta; class Magnoliopsida; order Rosales; family Rosaceae; genus Pyrus; species Pyrus communis. The sequence continues at coordinate 17,624,705 of NC_142565.1, forward strand.
CTATTAAGATCCTACATCTCTCACCATAAAGATAGTGTCTCCAAATCTTCAGTGCAAACACAATCGCCTCTAACTCAAGATCGTGAGTAGGATAGTTTACCTCATGAGGCTTCAATTGTCTCGAAGCATAAGCGATAACCTTGCCGTGTTGCATTAGTACGCAGCCCAAACCATTCAACGACACATCGCTGTAGATCTCATAGTTACCATCATCATCTAGAAGTGCTAACACCGGTCTACTGCAAAACCAAAACCCAACGAAATTAGATTGCATGTCGTCTTCCTCGATCTATTGCAACCCCACGACTTCTCTGGTGATGGTTTTGAACGATTTTGTGGATCCAAAAATAATCCAAAAAATTACGCAAGATATTTCCCACCACTCTACAAAGCGAGGTGCAAGATTGGTTCCACACCTTGCCACCACAATTCGTCCGGAGTTTCGATGAGCTTTCTTTGGTTTTCACCAAAGAGTATTCATCCTATCGCTCGATCAAGAAGAAGTCCGACTACTTGTTCAACGTCAAGAAGAACCCAAAGGAGTTTCTCTGTGACTATATGAAGAGGTTTAAAGAAGAGAAGGCAAAGATAGATGGTTGCAACGACTTGCTAACTAGTGCAGCCTTCCAAAAAAGAATCCCAGCAGACCACCCATTACTCAGAGAATTGATCACAAAAGAAGATCTAACTCTGGCAGACTTATTCGCTCTGGAAGAGATGCATGCAATTTGGGACGAGGCTTGGGGAGCAGACAAGGCACCTGAGCAGCCTTGAAAAGAAGTAGAAATAACTCAAAAGAAAGAGGACGGGAAGTAGTACAACAACAAAAGAAGGCAATAGACCAAGCACAGAAACCAATCCCTGACTAAAGGAGGCCTGACGCCCAAGAACTATTGTAAGTTCTTGATCCCAATCCATCAAATCCTCCACAACAACAAGAGCAAACTATGGTTCAAGTTGCTGAAGTAATCAAAGGGAGATACCTCCAAGTTGGACCACACTAAGTACTGCGCACTGGTCACGCAATCGACGACTACTACACTTGGAGGAACTACCTAGAAAAGTGGTGAAGGAAGGCAAGGTCGACAAATACTTAGAAAAGCCTGCTACGTATCCTAGAAGGAATGAAAATGCTGACAAAAAGCCGCTGACCAAGACAATTCAGATCAATGGCATTTTTTTCCAAATCTGAGCACTTGGGGGCCACCTACACCTCCAAGAAGAGGAAGATCTAGCAGGCTCTATTGGTCTCTTAGGTCCAGGCAATCAACACCTAAGCTAGACCCATCATTGGCTTTATCAAGCAGGATGCCAAAGGCATCGGCTTCCCACACGATGATGCACTAGTGATATCTGTCCAACTAGCCCATGTTATAGTCGACGGAATGATGGTTGATAACGGAAGTGCAATCAACCTACTCTAACTTCCAGTTATTCAGCAGATAGGCTAACAAAGAACGATCATACGCTGAACGGAGGTACGCACCGGATTTAATGATCATACCTCGACTACCATTGGCAAAATAACATTCGACGTGAGAACACCCCTAGTTGTTTCAAAGCAGACGTTCACAATAGCTAGCAACATGTTTCCCTATAACGGGATTCTAGGTCGGCACTAGCTAGTGAGACTACGCGCGGTCACCTCTATCGAGTATCAGAAAATCTGATTTCGTATCTCGAGTGGAGAAGTTGGAGATATCAAGTTAAACCAGGACACATCTTGACCATACATTGTGCAATTATTGAAGAAGTCAAAGAATAAGTCATTTACCCTCATAGTGGCTGCTAAAGTGTAGAAAGACAACTCTACCTTAACCGAAGACGGGTCAAAAGACATTGAACACATATTTCTTGACCCAAAGCAATGGTCAAACCACATCAACAACTTGGCGGAGGCAACGAAGCCCAACCCCGCCAAATGCACATTCAAGGAAAATTTAAGTGATCTTGAATATGAAGTCCCTCACTACTTTGAAGAAGATTCAAGGTCTGACCAGAAAAATAAGACGACAAGTGCGAGAAACATTCAAGGACTTAAAGAAGTACCTAACATCACCTCTATTCTATGCAAGCCAGAAGCAGCAGAGGACTTATTTACATGTTTGGCGCTATCTGAAGCAACAATAAGCTCTACCATCATATGAGAAAAGATGAGGGCCCGACTACCTGTATTCCATAGTTCAAAAGCTCTCCTCAATGAAGAAACTAGCTACCAAAAATTCAAAAGCTAACTTTGGCGACAGTTGTTGCAACCCAAAAGCTCAAGTTATACGTTCAGACTCATGCATTCATCCTCATGACGTACTATTCCGCCCAATCCAGATACGCGACGATAAAGGCGCAGACATTGGTGAACGTTAAGTTTTCTGACGAACGCAACAACTCAGCCCAAAAGGTGCCCCAAAGGCAGATGAACACTAGAAGGACACACCCGAAAAAAAGTTTTATGCCCGTCGCCCTAAAAGATTATACAGAGGAGCAACATGTACTGACAATTGAGCATTACCTCCTGCTGTGTGTCACACGGCCCTAGCCGACCCTTGCTTTATAACTCAGCTCTCAAATGGCCCAATACTAGCAGTTGGGCATCGTCTCCTACTGCGCGTAACATGGCCCCAGTTCTGCGACTTATTGCCACGCTTATCTTACATCATGGCTCTTTCCATGAGAATCACACTTCATGGCTCCTCGACACGCTAACTCAAGATTAGTAAAGTAGGCGACAAGGGTAGCTACACCCTCGCCACCATGAATGACAAAGAGATCGAAAAGTAGTGGAACGCCTACAATCTGAGGAAGTACCATGCGTCCCGCTACATCAAAGCTCGAAAACTCAAGCAGCTTAAGAGGCACCACCTTGCAAGTCGATGACTATCCAGTTGTTATGCAGTTTATACCTTACAACTAAGTTTCCGTTTGTTTCACTCGTTTTTCAATGAGGAATTTAGAAGTTATTAACAACTTGGCTTGGCTACATGCTTACAACAACTGATCACTCCTGCACTTCAAATAAAGATCGCGCCCTTTTTGGGACTTATCTTAGGAATTGCACCTCCTTAGGGACTAACCATACTTTTTAGTGCAAGAGGGTAAACCAATTTCTTGACACCCATATGGGTCTGCTCTCTGATGCAAGAGGATAAACTATACATTCCGAATATCCAGATGTAGATAAATCTGGCTGCCCTAGTGTAACTAGGAGCACGATGGCTTGTGCTAGGATTCCTTGAAGTAGCCACAATGGTCCTTTTTAAGGATTTTTGGTCTTTGGCCTAATCCACCGGGAACCAGGACTCAAAGACGGAGGAGGCACATTACGCAATATGCCCTATGGATGGTTGCCTTGGAACCTTAAAGCTGCTACCGAGTGCACTAAGGTAGCCTATGGTTTCTAAAAGTCTGCCTACGACTTGCCCTTCGAGCAAAAAGTCGCGCTAAATTTATACAATTGCACATTTTTGTGATATGTTAAATAGTTAGCGTGCATATACGAAGCTTTATCCACTGCGGACATGCTACGCTGTAGATGAGCTTCACCTCTGCCAAACACAAAATGATCATTCAGATCTACACTAATTCCTAAAATGTTGTGATACTTGCTACGCAACCCACAAAATTAGTTACATAAAGGGGAAAGAGTTCTCTCAGACCTTTGCCTACGAAATTCCATACAACTGCATACTTTTGATACTGAAGGTTGGCGAATTTTATGCCCTAGAAATCTTTAGTATGTTGTGAAGTAGACCACACAGCTCAAAGGATTGAAGAAAGCCAAAGTTAATAGCCAAGTGGTCACGCGAATTCGTCTTCTTCTGTAAGTAAGGCATCTAGCTGCCGACCCTATGCCTAATAACTTTGCAAATGTTCTACACCAAAACCTATGGCTATACAGGCTATATAGGCCTGTTTTCTTATAGAAAAATAGCACGCATGTCGCTGGTCTAAAGGTCAAAGGTTTGGTGTAAACAAAAGAAGTGAAGATGAAGAAAAGCAAAGGAAGCAAGTTTATTAAATTTTCTAGCAAAATTGATAAATAAATAACAATGGTTAATGAAGTTCAGACAAAGCAAAAAAGCAACAAGGAAAACAAAGAAAATCTTAAAGGCTACCTAGAAGACTACTTTTCAACAGCTTGGGCATCCCTCAACTACTCAAACCACCATACCTTCAGCAGCCGCCACTCTTAGCAGCAGCATCATCTAGTGCTTCACCCCCAGTTTCCTCGGCCTGGGCACCAACTTTTCCGACTACTTTAGCAATGGATGCATCAAAAGTAAAGGCAAGTAAGTCTTTCGGAGAAATAAAGAAGCTCTTGAAGTCTTTCCCAGCAAACTCAAAGTCAGACGGCCTACCAAAGAGATGATCTACATAACCCAGCTTGTAGAAATTGGCCTGACACTGGACAAGCGACCTTGAGTCTAACCTTCTGATAGGAGCATATTCATGCGACTTAAATGACTTGTTCTCGTGCATTTACGTTATGTTTCTTTAGTTATTTTAGTACTTTAAGCTATTTTCGTGTGTTTGTAGGTTCTAAGGGCAAGGTATGCAAAAGGATGCCTTTTGGAGCCTTTTGGAGCAAATTAGAGATTGGAATGGATATCATATGCTTGGAGCCAAGAGGATGGACGAAATTAAAGACTTGAAGTAGGAAAGTTAAATCCTAAAAGACCTCATGTTTAAGCATCATTGAAGACTCCTACGCATTTTAGAACACAAAAACAACATTCCTTGCAACCTTAGGACATTGTCATGTGTTTCCTTGTGTCTCCCTTCCTTGCCATGCAAGGAAGGGCTTTGTTCCCTATTTTAAACACTTAAAGCATTCACTTATCATATCATTCACTTATCAAACCAATCACTTATCACTTCCATTCACTTATCACTCACCACATATCATTCATTTATCACTTAACATATCATTCATTTATCACTTAGCATATCATTCATTTATCAATTATCAAACCATTCACTTATCACTTCCATTCACTTATCACTCACCACATATCATTCATTTATCACTTAACATATCATTCATTTATCACTTATCACAACAACAACCTAGAACACATGCACATGCACCACTAATCCCTTCACTTTCATGCCATCATTTCTCACCCCCCCCCCTTTGCCGTGGCCTTCACTCACATTTCCAGCTTTCCACCTTGCATTTCCACATGCATTCACTTCATCATTACACACCACTCATTCTCTAAATTCCACATGCACTCCCACTCTTTAATCATATGCACTCCCATCATAATTCAACCACCAATTCAGCCACAAAACATTATCATTGCACCACATTCAACCACTCCACATCCCTCACCAAAGAATCATTCAACACATGCATCCATAATCATTTCTCCAAACCTTTGCCGTGGCCTTCATTCTCATTTCCAACATCTTCACATGCATTTCCAGCTTTCACATGTCTTCACATTCATTTCCAAACAACAATCACTTCATTTCCAACATCTTCACATGCATTTTCAGCACCAAAACACATCCATGCCGTGGCCTACATTGCATTTCCAGCTTTCACATGCTTTCCTAACTGTTTTCCATCATTAATTAGCCACTTGCATCCTAAACAAACAGCCATATACACCTCCATTCCTCCTATAAAAACCCTTGCATTCTCATTCATTTGTCATTCATTCACTCCTCATCCCATCTCATTCCATTGTAGATACCACAACACAAACACTCCATTCCTTCTCTAGCCGTGAGTTTCTCTCCATTTTCTGCACCATTTTCTCCACCACTCCTCACCTATTTCCATAATTCCCCACTCCATTCCACACTTCCATCCCCCCAAACCAACTATCTTTAGACCTTGTGCTACAACGAAGAGGAAGAGAAGAGGGCCTAAACGTTCATACAATTCAAGTTTGAGTTGTTGGAATGTTTAGGTGTTTCTTTGATTTCAATGTTTAATTTTAATTCTCTTTGTTTTGTATGAGGAACTAAACCCCCCCCTAGCTAGGGGGGTGATTCGAAATATATGTTTATGCTTGCAATATGATTTGATTACTTTTAATTACGTTTCATAAGTTGTGAATTCAATTTGTTTAACTATTTGATTGATATCCTATTTATGTATGTTTATTGAGAATGAACGCTTAATTTTCATGCATGAATATGACGCTAGAATATAAGTGAGTTTCACGTAATAGTTATGAACTTATATTCACAAGTAGTGGAGGTTGCTTATAAACAATCGCGTTAAACAAATTCTTGGCATAAGTTTCATGCAATCATAGTAACGAATGCCTCGTCAACACTTATAGTTTTCATGTTGCTTAATGATTCTTGCTTGTATCTCTATTATGCAATTCATGTAGGGAACTTGTGAGGAATGCTTTGGATTGTCGTATGCAATCATCCAATTCATTAACTTAAGGAAAACTTGACGGTTAATTTAAGCGGACCTAATTAACCCGGGGCGTTGAGAATTCATGGTTTATTGAAATGCAATTGGAAATCATTTTATTATGCAAGTGTAACATGTATGGAGATGAACCCCTTAGCTAGCCATACCATCCATTCATTTCCGTCAATTTCATATTTACAATTTGTTTTCTTTACAATCTATCCATTTTAGTTTAAATTCGTCCAAAATCAATCCCCCCATATTTCGTTTAAGTCTTAGTCTTAATCTTTCTTATTTTTAGTTTTGAATTCTTCGAGTTTAGTATAGTGTTTTAGTTTGTGTTTTTAAAGTGTTTGAGTCTTTTGGTTTGTCTTAGTGTTTTAACGTTTAGTTTCGCATTTCTTGAGTCTAGTTTAGTGTTTTATATTGTTTTTACGTTTTTAAGTCAGTTTCCAAGAGATTAACAATCCCTCCTAATCCCCGGTCCAGAACGATCCCTACTTATACTTATACTACAAATCGACAAAAAGAGGGTTTAATTTGTGCGCGTATAAATTCTCGCATCAAATTTTGGCGCCGTTGCCGGGGATTAGCAAAGTTGCTAATCCCTTGGTTCTTTTTTTTTTTTTTTTTTTTTTTTTTTTTTTTTTTTTGGTTTAGTTGTTTTCGTTTTAGTTTCTAACTTAGTGTTGTTTCTTTGTTTGTTGTTACTTTTGATATTTGATTTAGTTCTCTTTCTTTGATTTTAGGTACTAGAGAAGTAAGATATGGATTTTGCTAGCATTCAAGCTCAATTGGCAAATCTTACTTCTCAATTGTCGCCGTATGCCGAAAGGACCACAATGCAGAGTGTCCCTACATTTGGTGCTTCATATAGGCAAGGATTTCAAGCCAATCAATGTCCACAAAGAGATTGGAGGGATCATTCAAACTCTATATGGTGGGAAGATCAACAAGTTCAACGTGAAGCATATTGGCAACCATATGAGGAGTTCTATTCAAGACCTATGCAGCCACCACAACTTCATATGCAATATGCTCAATTAAATTCAAGTTCGCCAATAGATTATATTCAAATTCTTAATGAAATAAATTCTTTGGCGCAGGGGTCACAAAATCAAGCCAAGGAGGCTCAACAAGAAGCATATTGGCAACCATATGAGGAGTTCAATACAACACCTATGCAGCCACCACAACCTCCCCCACAACAATTCCAATCAAGTTCAAGTATGTCCATGGATAATGATAATGATTTTCAATTACTAACCTCTTTGACGCAGGACGAACAAAATCAAGACAAGAAGTTGGGTAAATTGGACGAGCAATTTGGGCAGATTATGGAGTTCATGAAACAAATTCAAGAGCAAAGTGAACTTTCCAACTCAACTATTGAAAACTCGAAGGAAGATTTTGAAATCCATAATGCTATCACTTTGGGAAGTGCTATGGAGGTTGGAGCTGACCTAAAAATGTCCAAACATAGCCTAGAAGTGGATGAAAAGCTGCTAATTGAGGAGGAGGAAGAAGACATACACACGGCAAGGGTAGAACAACCCTTGCCGCAGCCCCCTAAGCCCTCTAAACCACCCACCACCAGTAAGGACGTCCCAATTTCATGTTATTCTGATGTTATTCCACCCAATGTCCCTTTTCCTAGCAGGTTTTTGATTCCCAACCAAGAAGAGAGTAAAAAGGACATCGTGGAAGCCTTCCCAAAGGTGCAAAATGCTATTCAAATTCTTGGTGCAACACAGCAAGTTTTAGATGGTGTTGAATTCTTCAAAGGACTTTGTACACCAAGAAGAATGATTCAAGAGAAGGTAGTGGCTGGAGAAGATGTAGAAGGCATCAAAGAGGACATATTTGAAACCACAATTCCCAAGGAAGTTGGATTTTATGACACGGGACAAGTCATAACTTTCGAAGGGGTGTTTATTCTGGAGTTCATTTTGGAGCACACAGGTAAGCCGCCTCCCCGAATTTCAATTTTCTTTTATACTAACATGTGGTTAATGATTCAGGC